>NC_042976.1:23568729-23721229 GCF_901001165.1 Salmo trutta | reverse complement strand
TGCTCTAGCAACCTTTCAGTTTACTGGCCCAACGCTCTAACCACTAGGCTACCTGCCGATAGGGAGGGAAGTGAGACCTAAGAGGATTTTATAAATAAGTAACAACCAGTGGGTCTTGCGACATATATACAGAGATGACCAGTTTACAGAAGAGTATAGAGTGCAGTGACATGTCCTATAAGGAGTATTGGTGGCAAATATGCATCTGTTGGTCACAGATACCTTAAAAAGAAGATAGGGGCGTGGATCAGAAAACCAGCCAGTGACCACCATTTGCCTCATGCAGCGCGACACTTTTCCTTTGCATAGAGTTGATCAGGCTGCTGATTGTGGCCTGTGAAATGTTGTCCCACTCCTCTTCAATGGCTGTGCGAAGTTGCTGGATATTGTCGGGAACTGGAATACGCTGTCGTACACGTCGATCCAGAGCATCCCAAACATGCTCAATGGGTGACATGTCTGGTGAGCATGCAGTCTATGGAAGACCTGGGACATTTTCAGCTTCCAGGAATTGTGTACAGATCCTTGCGACATGGGGCCGTGCATTATCATGCTGAAACATGAGGTGATGGCGGCAGATAAATGGCATGACAATGGACCTCAGGATCTCGTGACGGTATCTCTGTGCATTCAAATTGCCATCGATAAAATGCAATTGTGTTCGTTGTCCCTAGCTTATGCCTGCCCATACCATAACCCCTCCGGCACCAACGTTGACATCAGCAAACCGCTCGTCCACACGACGCCTTTATCTTGGCCAGGTCGCAGTTGTAAATGAGAACTTGTTCTCAACTGGCCTACCTGGTTAAATAAAGGTTAAATAAAAATCTGAGTTATCTACTGCAGCCTTCATCCTCCACATACAACACCCGTTCTGCCAGTCACATTCTGTTAAAGGTCCCCAAAGCACACACATCCCTGGGTCACTCGTCTTTTCAGTTCGCTGCAGCTAGCAACTGGAACGAGCTGCAACAAACACTCAAACTGGACACTTTTTTCTTAATCTCTTAATTCAAAGACTCAATCATGGACACTCTTACTGACACTTGTGGCTGCTTTGCGTGATGTATTGTTGTCTCTACCTTCTTGCCCTTTGTGCTGTTGTCTGTGCCCAATAATGTTTGTACCATGTTTTATGCTGCTACCATGTTGTGCTGCTGCCATGTTGTTGTTATGTTGTGTTGTTACTATGCTGTGTTGTCATGTGTTGCTGCCTTGCTATGTTGTTGTCTTAGGTCTCTCTTTATGTAGTGTCGTGTTGTCTCTCTCGTCGTGATGTGTGTTGTGTCCTATATTTTTATTTCATTTATTTGTATTTTGAACCCCAGCCCCCGTCCCCGCAGGAGGCCTTTTGCCTTTTGGTAGACTGTCATTGTAAATAAGAATTTGTTCTTAACTGACTTGCCTCGTTAAATAAAGGTTCAATAAAACAATGTAATAAACATATCTGTGTTCCCAGTCATGTGAAATCCTAAGATTAGGGCCTAATTCATTATTTCAATTCACTGATTTCCTTATATGAACTGTAATTAAGTAAAATATTTTAAATTGTTCTATGTTATGTTTATATTTTTGTTCAGTATAAATCAAACAGTATGATTAAAATAAAACACATTTTATTGTACTTGGGGAAATGCAATATCTATTATGGGCCAGCTGAATGCATATTCCCATTAAATCATTTTAGTGTTTTTAAACACTAAATATATACAAGAGTTATAAAACAGTCTCTCATTTAGAAGTTAGTGGTTTGTCACATTCAACTGAGCTGGGTGTTGGTTTCTGTGAATGTTTAATCATGTGTGTTCTCCACAGGAGCAGCGGGACAGCCTCAGTCACAATCAAAGAGAGACTAGCTGGCTGAGCTCAGAGGACCACGCTCAACACGTGGAGCTGAACGAAGAACTTATTAGTCACAGACTCAATGACACCAGGGACAGAACCCTCTGAAGAAGCATCTGTTGAAGAGCTCTAGAGAGCACATGGAAGACACAGCACTGAAGCCACTGAAGTCACTGTACAGAGCTCCATAGACAACACTGAAGACAGCAAAACCACAACACCTGAGCTCCAAAGGGACCACCACTGCAGGATGGCTTCAACACCGTGACTGACTCTAGACCCTCTGGAGTTCCAACAGCACAGCTGGGAACCAGAGCTAAAGACCAGAATAATAGAATACTAAACTCATGTCTCAAAGCCATTATTGTGTGGTTGTGCGTGTGGCTCTGTGTGTGTTGATTTGTGTGTGTTGTGTGTAGCATTGTGTAGTTTTGTGTGTGCAGTTGTTCATTAGCGGATGTTCCAGACATGGCCAGCATGGCGGTCCAGCTGCTGGGCTTCTTCCTGGGTCTGCTGGGGCTTGTGGGTAGTGTAGTTGCTACAGTGCTCCCCCACTGGCGGCGGACGGCCTATGTGGGCTCTAACATAATCACAGCCACTGCCTACATGAAGGGACTCTGGATGGAGTGTGTGTGGCACAGCACAGGCATCTACCAGTGTGAAGTACATCGCTCAATGCTGGCTCTGCCACCTGACCTGCAGGTAGGAATTATTGGTTGTTTGATTTGTTAATTGATTGATTGATTAGATTAATAAGGTGAATGCACCAATTTGTAAGTCGCTCTGGATAAGAGCGTCTGCTAAATGACGTAAATGTAAACGTAATTAATTTGAGCACACGGTAGATTATTAAATAGGGGGTAGGGTGTAATTTGAGCAACAGCCATTATGATAGTAAACTCTTCTTCCCTAGGCAGCACGGGCGTTGATGTTGCTGTCCTGCCTGACCTCCACCCTGGCAGCCCTCGTGTCCTCTGCAGGGATGAAGTGTACCCGCTGTGCCCGCGGCTCGTCCATCAAGCATGCCCTGGCCATCAGTGGAGGGGTCTGTTTCCTGTCTGCAGGCATGCTCTGCCTAATCACTGTCTGCTGGACAACCAATGATGTCATCCTCGACTTCTACAACCCCATCCTACCTGAAGGTACTATTCAATATATTTAATTCATCTTTTATTTTATAACTCTGACACTAGTTTTTTTTCACCTAAACATGTTTGCAGAATAACAAACAAGAAATGTTACTTTGTGTTGCAGGTATGAAGTATGAGATTGGCATGGCGGTGTATTTGGGCTATGTCTCGGCCTGTCTTAGTCTGATGGGAGGAGCGGTGCTCTGTTGGAACTGTGAGGGGCGGCCCAGGAACCCCCTCCATCTACCTCGTCATCGCCCCCCTTGTCCTCCCCTCGTCTTCAACACTATAAACAGCCCCAACACACCAGCACCCCCCTACTATCCCCCTGCCGCCCTGAAAGGGAACTACGCCCCCTCACGCACCTCACTGTCCAGCAATGGCTACAGACTCAACGACTACGTCTGAGGGATGAAGTACACACTCAATGAATGCTTCTAGTGTGTAAGTGCAAACACTCAATGATTAAGTCTGAGTGTGGCAGATAATAGAGACTGATTGAGGGAAGTTGAAACTCAATGACTACAAAATAAAGACTCAAGTTACTTTTAAGTGAGCAAGTACACACTCATTGACTTTCCAGCAGACCTTCAGAGAGTCAGTGAGGATCAGTGTGGTTTACAGTGTTGATGTTGTTCAGGTTGTGTCCTTCTTCTCTAGGACTGCCCACAGCTAATCCTGTACTACTTATCCTGTACTACTTATCCTGTACTACTTATCCTGTACTACTTATCCTGTTGACTTTGTATGTTTACTATAAGAGCCCAAAAAACATTAACAGGACTTATTCCCTGATACAAAAATGAGCTTCCTTCATAAAGGCCTTTAGGAAAAAATGACAGCAGGTATGATAATGATAAGTCAAGTTTTATTTCACATGTATTATTTGTTCTCGTTTCATTGCTCATAACTTAATGGATGTTGTGAAGCACTTCCTGTCTTTATAGTCTCATATTTGTAAACTGCTTTATACTTATACTGCTATTTTAAAATACAAAAGTCACCATGGTACAACAGACTACGTTTGAGCTTGAGTATGGTGGTAGGATGCTCACTATGTGCATTAGCCTAACTGGACTAAAGCGCAGAAACCTCTGGGAAATGTGATCTGTGCCAGGCCTACGATGACCACACGGTGGCACCAACAGCCTGTCTAGAAGGTGAGTGGAGTTCACTGTTCAAGAAAGAAAGACTAGCCAATTGCTTGGCAGATATCAAACTTGTTCTTGGTTGAAGACAGGCAGCTTAGAAAACAGTTTCATTTAAACATAGTCAATGTTTAAAGGAAACTGCTTTTCAAAAGGTTCCTAGAATTTCCATGAATTATGTCCAATACCTATATCAATTTATCCAAGTCAAACTCCCTTTAAAATTGTGTACGTCTTTTAAACATTAATTTTGACTGCCATTTTAAGTTAGCTAAAAGCTAGATTTGATCATTTACACGCAGTGTATATCGCAGTCCATGTCAATTCATTATTGTTGTCTGTCTCCTGTTGCAGGCCCCTACCTGCGCTATTAGCCACAGCAGGCGAGTGGACATGTTTATGAGTTGTTTGTGTATTCTGAAGCTATCCAATTAGATGTATCCTTTCTCTGGCAGACCGTCAACATAAAGCAAGGTAAATTAGACAGCGCTGTCAGAGGAACAGATAAGTCAGCTGTCTGGTAGCCTATTTATTAAATTGGTCAACATGTTCAGTCTAAATATAGAAATGAAAAATGACTTTCCAATCTTCAATGCTAAAAGAGGTCCATTGCTCTTTGAAATTAGACAATGCCTATATGAAATGTGCACTGAAATGAGTAAATTGCTTGAACAGACTGAAAACCGATACACTCTAAAAATGAGGGGTTCAACAAGGGTTCTTCTAAGATCCTCAAAGTTCTTCGAAGAACCTTAGGGTTCTTGGCACTGAAAATTGTACCCAAAAGGTTATTCCAAGAACCCCATAGAACCCCATAGGAGGTGGGGTTCATCGAGGAACCTCCTTAGTTGGTGGGGGTTCTTGCAGGAATCTAATTGCCCAACAGAAACATTTGGATTTGAATTTGAAAGGACAGCAGGTTCAGTCACTTAACTGAAACATTTAAAGATCTCCTCAATTTAAGGTAAATGTCTCTTGTATGATCTAAATTGATATTGTTATTTTCATATTTGTGCAACTCTTTCCCAAACAGAAAATGGACACAATTCAATGGATATCAACCAACAAAGAGGTAAGAATATGTAGGCTGTTAGAATATGTTGAAGGCTAGCTGTATTGGGTGCAGATGACTGAACTGCTCACTTTTGCGTCTGTGCCTGCAGGTATACAGATGAGGTGTACAAAGATATGCCAGTTGTTATTGGTATGTTATACGGGTCCCATTTACCATCCTCCTCCCTTACCTCTTCAATTAATATCCCATAGGCCTCTACATTATGGACAATGTATGTGTATGAATACCATTATCAAAACAGTTTTTTAAATTCACATTTACCACAAAAACTAGGGTATGAATACTGTTGTGTGCATGTTTTGTTAATCATCTGTATAATGACTATTTTTGGGATTCACACCCTCCCTACACCTCTGATGAATATAACAGGAAACCTGTTCGATCACCATGCACTTCAAAATCATTCTGGTTATGGACAGGAAGAACATCAACAGGACAGAGGATATGTCCATGTGACTTGGGGCTCTGCTGGGAGTTTACCTCATATTTAGATGTTTTAATTCTGCTTTTCCACTGAAACCATAATAAACACTGATAACAAAAATATTGTGTTATTGTTGTTATTGTTATGCATATTATTAATAATAATAACAGGCGAGGGGGGTAGTTCAGAAATGTATCCCAAAACGTTCTTCAAAAGGTTCTTTGAGGATCAATTAAAAGGGGTTATTCAAAGAACTTCTAGGGTTCCCCCACAGTTTCAGTTTGAAGGATACCCCAGGAATCTTTTCTTTTTACAGTGTAGATTGGATGGAAGTGGTTGTTTCCAAATTTCAGTACCGTGGACAGCAACAATCGGACAATTGCGACTTTATACTCCAAATCCCTGATTAGCTCTCTCCAAATGCTTGACGCACACCACGCAGAGCTACTAAATGCACACTGAAAGTAGCACAATGTTGGTGTAGGTCAGGGATCATCAACTAGAGCGGATGGTCGGGGGGCCTGAACATAATTCTAAATAATCTGTAGACTGCAAATGGACTGCAAAAAGCCCACACAAATATATTTGATTAAACATAATAATTTGAAACCTTGCTTACATTTGTATATGATCACGTCTCTCTATAATCCGTGGGAATATTTGGTAACAGATAAATAAATCATTTAAATGTTACTGGATGTAGCAAGATAAAGGCCATCCATCCAGCATTCTAACCGCCCACAATATTATCCCACGTAAAAAAGCACAGTGCTTTCATTTGCACTCAACAGGCGCCTGTGTGAACGTCAATCACGTCTAAATGTAACCTGGAGAGTTAACGGGGTCCATTCAAACCCGACGTTTTAGAGGACATCTCTCCCCTGGGTGTGCGTCATGCCATTCCCAATTAGTTATTTTCCTGTCCTTTCCTGGAACACCTTCACTGTCTGCCTCTACACAACCTGTCACTCTTATTGATAAACCAAACCCACCACTCCCCTTGAGCTTCTCACGCCCATACCCCACCCCCCTCTGACGAATATTCCTCTCATAAACCACACCGGGGAATTACACACTGGTGGCGTGGATTACGTTGACTTCTAAGATTTTCCCTACCAGGATCTTACCCATCATTCTCTGGAAATCCAGTTGGTCGCACTTTTGCAACCACCGCCCGACGTCCATCTAAGAGCCAACCATAAAGGTAGGAGGAACACAGCTGAAATTACGTATAAGTGTGTGTGTGTGTGTGTGTGTGTGAGAGAGAGATCGGCGGGTCTTTGAAAGGAAGTCGATATTACTGCTTTAGCCGCTCCTGAAACCCTGCCGTCAGCAGGAATTAAACCTGAAAAGTGCTTTGATTTTGGTGGTGTGGCACGAAAGACCCATCCAGTTAAAATGTCTCAGCACTTTATTTTCCTGGTAGGGCGCGCGCTCCGGGATTGGTAATGCGCCTTTTACGCACATGTGAAAACGCTGTAGAACATAGCCTTTTCTATATCTGATAAAACATGGTTACAATCACAACCCCTGTTTAACTTTAAACATTATTGTTAAACCCATAATCAGTCGTGGGTGTATTATGTAGCCTACATGATTTTGGTCAACATGTAAATCAAACCGTCCACAAAATCTTCAACAGTGGAAAGAGAGAGAGCTCGGATTGTTAAATAATATTATAGCCAATACAAATTCAACAAATTATTATTCAGACAATTAAGTAATAAAACATTTACATCTGTTTGTCTTAAGAAGATACACGTTTGATTGTGCGTCTGATGACCACTTTACCGGGAGTGGCTGAGTGGCTTCTTCCTCTCCATCCCTGGCGCAGGTCTCAATGAAACGCCGTTCCTCGCGCAGAGACTGATCACGGCAGTGGAAGAGGATGGCCGTCCACGCCGAGGGGATCGTGGCTATAGTGATCTTCTACTTGCTTATTCTGGCCGTGGGGATATGGGCCGCGTGGAAGAACAAGAACTCTGGGGTGTCGGAGGGCCAGGACCGCAGTGAAACCATCATGGTCGGCGGGAGGGACATTGGGTTGTTCGTCGGTGGATTCACCATGACTGGTGAGTTGTGGAGACTTCGCGACTTGGAGAGAGATTGTGGCAGGGCTGGATTGGCTTGGGACCTGGCCGACTCAGTTTTGAAATCAGTGAAACAACATTTAATTCATGATTTGAAAACCTACCATTGTTTCCTATGAGGATGGTTTACATTTAAATGTAGACTTTTTCCTAATTGACTAAATTGTTGGAGAGGAATTGCACCTTGCTTTTATTTCCAAATATTTCCACTGTCAACTTTAGAGACAGTTTAGTGATGGGGAAATGTAAATCAATCATGTTCCTCATGACACAATGGAAACTGACGTAATAAGACACATGTTTTTCCCGGACCTTTATCAACTGTTGCGATAGGCATCGCGAAAATCAATTACCTACATTTCAACGACAGCTGTTGTGTCGAGTTGGAGAACACAGTGTATCGACAGGCTAGGCACACCGTCTCATTATCAGAATTATTCCCTTGTTTTAGTGAGAACAACATTAATTGCCGCAAGAGTTTATTAAAGACCCAGAGCATTTCCTAACTAATCTCTTTGATGCTATTTTAATAACAGACCCCGGAGGTGCAGGCTTTTATAGGAGCGAAAAGTCATCAATTATTTATTTTCCGCCAGTTACAGAAATGCTCATGAAAATAATAGTAGCCTAATTGATCTATGTGAACCGTTTCATAACTTAGCACTCCTGACATATTCATTAGCTTTATTAACTGGGAATAACAACTAGGTTATTAACGTTCTGGGATTTATTCGACTAAATATATCAGATTTGACATTGTTTGTATGATTGGATATTAGTTGTGTGATTGATTTGAAGGCTACAACGTGGCTCTAAAATGAAGTCTATGAAAAACATAAAACTATAAAGACATCTCAACAATTTGAAACTTTTTTTGACAATCTTATTAATGTGTGTTAAATCTTTTTTGTATCTTAAACTATGTGATGAACCTCTCCTCCAGCTACATGGGTGGGCGGCGGCTACATCAACGGGACGGCAGAGTATGTCTACCTGCCTGACTACGGCCTGGCCTGGGCACAGGCTCCCTTCGGATACGCCCTCAGTCTGGTAGTAGGTAAGGACACTAACCAATTGTGTTGGGATTCATCATCATCAATGAAGGGTAGTACATAGTACTGTCGTTCCACAAATTAGGTGCCTTTAGAGTGTAGTGTAACTTTGAGAGAAAAAAATACGTTTTATTTCACCAAATATTTACATTCTGTTCAACTTCATAAAAAAACGAGTTTTCCCATCTCAAGAGGTTAAATAGAAAAAATACTGTAGTAAGTGCCCATTAGCCTAAGTATCAAATATAGTGACAGGGTTGACTGTAACAGTGGTGATTTTATCTTATATCACCCATAAATCCCCTTGCTAAACGGAGAATGGCAGCTTGTTGTGTGCAACAGGGAGGGGCCATTGAATGCCAGCTTTACAAATCATTTAAATTGTGAGAATATTTCTAGCCTGTCTATCTATGGGTAACAGCTTTGACGTGTTATGCTCGACCCTCTCTGTTTTTCACCACAAAACACCAGAAAATGGCCAAAAATAGTAGAACCAGCTCACCTGCTTTTACACTATGATTTGACTATTAGATGTTCATTGTTTCTCATCATATTAAAACAAGAGTTCACTTCATGTAACAGGGTTGGCATTAAAATGAGGCACAGGTTGTTGTTGTTTTTTAACCTTACAATGAATCACTAATCATTTTGTGGGACAACCCAGTATCTCAATGATGATGTTTGTTAATGGTGTCCCTCTCGGGCTCCAGGTGGCCTGTTCTTTGCCAAGCCCATGCGCTCCAGGGGTTACGTCACCATGCTGGACCCGTTCCAGCAGATATATGGGAAGCGCATGGGGGGGCTGCTCTTCATTCCCGCACTCATGGGGGAGATCTTCTGGTCTGCCGCCATCTTGTCAGCCCTGGGTAGGCTTGGGAACCATACTATTTTAACTCCATTGTTCAAATGAAAAATCCTTATTGAAAAGGGAGAGATGAGGAAAATGAATACGTTATACATTCTTCAATAATCAGCTGTTAGACTGTAGCAGCACATGTTTATTTATTTGACAAATCAGACCTGACTTCATACCTGCTGCTGATGTGTGTGTGTGTCCCTGTGTTTTGTCTAGGAGCTACTCTGAGTGTGATCGTGGACATTGACATCAACATGTCGGTGGTGATCTCAGCCCTGATAGCCATCTTCTACACCCTGGTGGGAGGCCTGTACTCTGTGGCCTACACTGACGTGGTGCAACTCTTCTGTATCTTCCTGGGACTGGTGAGTCCAACACAAAGTGTACTTCCTCCTTTGCCATACAACTCCAGCAAAAAACTGTCTATGTAGAGGACTGCAGGATGATGTACTCTCCAGCGCTGATCATGGTGCTGAACCCCCCCCCATCTCTCTCTCTCTCTCTCTCGCTCTCTCTCTCTCTCTCTCAGTGGGTCAGTGTGCCGTTTGCCCTGTCCAACCCAGCGGTGTCAAGCATCAGTGTAACAGCTAAAGAGGCTGTGTACCAGACACCCTGGCTGGGTAAGATAGACTCAGCAGACACCTGGATGTGGATCGACAACTTCTGTCTTCTGGTATGTCATCAGTCACCATAATCATCAGTCAATTATATTGACTATAATGTAATTATGGTTAGGTTTGGAGTATGTATTCATTATAAAGCTGTGTGTTGGTTTGTTATGTATCGTGTGTATTGATTGTGGTGTTTCTGTCCCTAGATGTTAGGGGGGATTCCGTGGCAGGTGTATTTTCAACGGGTTCTCTCTGCCTCTTCAGCTACGTACGCCCAGGTTCTGTCCTTCATTGCTGCCGCTGGTTGCCTGGTCATGGCTGTCCCTTCCGTCCTCATAGGAGCGATAGGGGCCTCCACAGGTAAACACACACGCACGCACACAGGCACGTGTAACCGATGTGAAATGGCTAGTTAGTTAGCAGTGGTGCGCGCTAATAGCATTTCAATCAGTGACATCACTCGCTCTGAGACTTGAAGTAGGGTTTCCCCTTGCGTTGCAAGGGCCGCAGCTTTTGTGGCGCGATGGGTAACGATGCTTCGTGGGGTGTCAGTTGTTGATGTGTGCAAGGGTCCCTGGTTCGAGCCCGGGTTGGGGCAAAGAGAGGGACGGAACCTACACTGTTACATTGATGCTGTTGACCCGGATCATTGGTTGCTGCGGAAAAGGAGGAGGTCAAAGGGGGGTGAGTGTAACCGATGTGAAATGGCTAGTTAGTTAGCAGTGGTGCGCGCTAATAGCATTTCAATCAGTGACGTCACTCGCTCTGAGACTTGAAGTAGGGTTTCCCCTTGCATTGCAAGGGCTGTGGCTTTTGTGGCGCGATGGGTAATGATGCTTCGTGGGGTGTCAGTTGTTGATGTGTGCAAGGGTCCCTGGTTCGAGCCCAGGTTGGGGCGAAGAGAGGGACGGAACCTACACTGTTACACACGCACACACTCACATATACACAGGCACTCACATACACACACACAAACATTTGTCTCACACACATTTTCTCATTCATTACGTTGTTCATATCCATGAATCCACTCCCATTATTTACTAATGGGAAGTATGATCAAAAGCCCCATCTTTCTCTATCAGCTTGTTTCTTCAACGTAGCTCAGCTCAGATGTGTACACCAGCAGGCAGGATACAGTGGGATGTAAACAACACCAGACGGGTCCTGTCATACAGCACGAAGAGGGATTCATTAGGAGATGTGATTTCTGTCAATATTACATCAGAAGGAAGACTAATTAATTAGGTTGATCTGAAGATTCTTCATCAAAGTCACCGTTAATCAACAGCTGTTTGTTAAAGTCCAGAAGTGAGAAGGAGAGCGAGACTGACTGACTAGGGGTATGACTGACACGGATGAGTGAGGAGAGGGGGAAGTGGTAGAATGGAGGGGGAGATGAGGTACTCAGATGGCAGATATATGTTCTGATGTTGTGATGATTTATTCCTCAGTTGAGAAGCTGTATCTTGCCTGCTGAGAGACATGCAGTTCCTGTCATCACTGATGAAATGACAACGTTCAGAATAGTGTCGTAATATGGCTTCGAGACTAGAGATATTTTCTAACAGACAGATTGAATCACATCTGTTGTATGTACGGATTTGATAAACCCTGCCCATCCCATATACATTTGATAAACCCTGCCCATATACATTTGATAAACCCTGCCCATATACAGTTGATAAACCCTGCCCATATACATTTGATAAACCCTGCCCATCCCATATACATTTGATAAACCCTGCCCATATACATTTGATAAACCCTGCCAATATACATTTGATAAACCCTGCCCATATACATTTGATAAACCCTGCCCATATACATTTGATAAACCCTGCCCATCCCATATACATTTGATAAACCCTGCCCATATACATTTGATAAACCCTGCCCATATACATTTGATAAACCCTGCCCATATACATTTGATAAACCCTGCCCATATACAGTTGATAAAAAAATCAAATGAAATCAAATGTATTTATATAGCCCTTCGTATATCAGCTGAAATCTCAAAGTGCTGTACAGAAACCCAGCCTAAAACCCCAAACAGCAAGCAATGCATGTGAAAGAAGCACGGTGGCTAGGAAAAACTCCCTAGGAAAAACTCCCTAGAAAGGCCAAAAACCTAGGAAGAAACCTAGAGAGGAACCAGGCTATGAGGGGTGGCCAGTCCTCTTCTGGCTGTGCCGGGTGGATATTATAACAGAACATGGTCAAGATGTTAAAATGTTCATAAATGACCAGCATGGTCAAATAATAATAATCATAGTAGTTGTCGAGGGTGCAACAAGCACGTCCGGTGAACAGGTCAGGGTTCCGTAGCCGCAGGCAGAACAGTTGAAACTGGAGCAGCAGCATGGCCAGGTGGACTGGGGACAGCAAGGAGTCATCATGCCAGGTAGTCCCGAGGCATGGTCCTAGGGCTCAGGTCCTCCGAGAGAAAGAAAGAAAGAGAGAAAGAGAGAATTAGAGAGAGCATATTTAAATTCACACAGGACACCGGATAAGACAAGAGAATACTCCAGATGTAACAGACTGACCCTAGCCCTCCGACACATAAACTACTGCAGCATAAATACTGGAGGCTGAGACAGGAGGGATCAGAAGACACTGTGGCCCCATCCGATGATTTCCCCGGACAGGGCCAAACAGGCAGGATATAACCCCACCCACTTTGCCAAAGCACAGCCCCCACACCACTAGAGGGATGTCTACAACCACCAACTTACCGTCCGAAGACAAGGCCGAGTATAGCCCACAAAAATCTCCGCCATGGCACAACCCAAGGGGGGGGCGCCAACCCAGACAGGAAGACCACGTCAGTGACTCAACCCACTCAAGTGACGCACCCCTCCCATGGACGGCATGGAAGAACACCAGTAAGTCAGTGACTCAGCCCCTGTAATAGGGTTAGAGGCAGAGAATCCCAGTGGAAAGAGGGGAACCGGCAAGGCAGAGACAGCAAGGGCGGTTCGTTGCTCCAGCCTTTCCGTTCACCTTCACACTCCTGGGCCAGACTATACTTAATCATAGGACCTACTGAAGAGATAAGTCTTCAGTAAAGACTTAAAGGTTGAGACTGAGTCTGCGTCTCTCACATGGGTAGGCAGACCATTCCATAAAAATGGAGCTCTATAGGAGATAGCCCTACCTCCAGCCGTTTGCTTAGAAATTCTAGGGACAATTAGGAGGCCTGCATCTTGTGACCGTAGCATACGTGTAGGTATGTACGGCAGGACCAAATCGGAAAGATAGGTAGGAGCAAGCCCATGTAATGCTTTGTAGGTTAGCAGTAAAACCTTGAAATCAGCCCTTGCCTTAACAGGAAGCCAGTGTAGGGAGGCTAGCACTGGAGTAATATGATAAATTTTTTTGGTTCTAGTCAGGATTCTAGCAGCCGTATTTAGCACTAACTGAAGTTTGTTTAGTGCTTTAACCGGGTAACCGGAAAGTAGAGCATTGCAGTAGTCCAGCCTAGAAGTAACAAAAGCATGGATTAATTTTTCTGCATCATTTTTAGACAGAAAGTTTCAGATTTTTGCAATGTTACGTAGATGGAAAAAAGCTGTCCTTGAAACAGTCTTGATATGTTCTTCAAAAGAGAGATCAGGGTCCAGAGTAGCGCCGAGGTCCTTCACAGTTTTATTTGAGACGACTGTACAACCATCCAGATTAATTGTCAGATTCAACAGAAGATCTCTTTGTTTCTTGGGACCTAGAACAAGCATCTCTGTTTTGTCCGAGTTTAAAAGTAGAAAGTTTGCAGCCATCCACTTCCTTATGTCTGAAACACAGGCTTCTAGCGAGGGCAATTTTGGGGCTTCACCATGTTTCATTGAAATGTACAGCTGTGTGTCGTCCGCATAGCAGTGAAATTTAACATTATGTTTTCGAATGACATCCCCAAGAGGTAAAATATATAGTGAAAACAATAGTGGTCCTAAAACGGAACCTTGAGGAACACCGAAATGTACAATTGATTTGTCAGAGGACAAACCATTCACAGAGACAAACTGATATCTTTCCGACAGATAAGATCTAAACCAGGCCAGAACTTGTCCATGTAGACCAATTTGGGTTTCCAATCTCTCCAAAAGAATGTGGTGATCGACGGTATCAAAAGCGGCACTAAGATCTAGGAGCACGAGGACAGATGCAGAGCCTCGGTCTGATGTCATTAAAAGGTCATTTACCACCTTCACAAGTGCAGTCTCAGTGCTATGATGGGGTCTAAAACCAGACTGAAGCGTTTCGTATACATTGTTTGTCTTCAGGAAGGCAGTGAGTTGCTGTGCAACAGCTTTTTAAAATTTTTTGAGAGGAATGGAAGATTCGATATAGGCCGATAGTTTTTTATAATTTCTGGGTCAAGATTCGGCTTTTTCAAGAGAGGCTTTATTACTGCCACTTTTAGTGAGCTTGGTCCACATCCGGTGGATAGAGAGCCGTTTATTATGTTCAACATAGGAGGGCCAAGCACAGGAAGCAGCTCTTTCAGTAGTTTAGTTGGAATAGGGTCCAGTATGCAGCTTGAGGGTTTGGAGGCCATGATTATTTTCATCATTGTGTCAAGAGATATAGTACTAAAACACTTTAGTATCTCCCTTGATCCTAGGTCCTGGCAGAGTTGTGCAGACTCAGGACAATGAAGCTTTGGAGGAATACCCAGATTTAAAGAGGAGTCCGTAATTTGCTTTCTAATGATCATGATCTTTTCCTCAAAGAAGTTCATAAATTTATTACTGCTGAAGTGAAAGCCATCCTCCATTTGCGAATGCTGCTTTTTAGTTAGCTTTGCGACAGTATCAAAAAGAAATTTCGGATTGTTCTTATTTTCCTCAATTAAGTAGGAAAAATAGGATGATCGAGCAGCAGTGAGGGCTCTTCGATACTGCACGGTACTGTCTTTCCAAGCTAGTCGGAATGTCTTTCCAAGCTAGTCGGAATGCCCATATACATTTGATAAACCCTGCCCATATACATTTGATAAACCCTGCCCATATACATTTTGGAAAGAAAGTACGTAAACTACTGTGTCTGTTGTATTCCCCAGACTGGAACCAGACTACATACGGGGCAATTCCTCCCAAAGAGAAGGACCAATCAGATATGATCCTGCCCATCGTGCTGCAGCACCTGTGCCCACCCTGGATCTCCTTCTTTGGTCTGGGGGCGGTGTCTGCCGCTGTGATGTCATCAGCGGACTCCTCCATCCTTTCAGCCAGTTCAATGTTCGCCAGAAACATCTACCAGCTGGCCTTCAGACAGTCTGTGAGTACACATACACACGCAAACGCAGGCAGGCACGCACAGTAAACACGCGGGAAACACACAGTAAACACACAGTACACAAACGCACACAGATACAAACATTAAACACTAAAGTCCATATCTAAAGTTTTTGAATAACTTTTTGGCCAAAAACTTCTGGTCCAGTGCTGGGGCCTTCTGGGAATAAATCACTGCCAGATATTCAAATCTAAATATTCAATATGTAGGTTTGTGTCACAAATGAATATCTAACAGAAACTACAATGTTTTATTTATGTATTTAAATGTTCATATAGGTTATTTGCACATATTCAAATACATTAAACAGAAGATAAAGGAACTGAAACAGTCTTGTCCCTCCTCCCCCTTTCCTTCTCCTCAACCCCCATAGGCGACAGACCGTGAGATCGTGTGGGTGATGCGAATCACCATCTTTGTGTTCGGAGCTCTGGCCACCGCCATGGCGTTGCTCACAGGGACAGTATACGGACTGTGGTACCTGAGCTCCGACCTGGTCTATGTTATCATCTTCCCCCAGCTGCTCAGCGTGCTCTTCATCAAGGGAACCAACACGTACGGCTCGGTGGCCGGCTACGTCTTTGGGCTGCTGCTGCGTATTGGGGGAGGGGAACCCTACCTCAAACTACCCCCCTTTATTTACTACCCCGGCTGGGTGCAGCAGGAGAAGATCCACCACCTGACTGGAGACGTGGAGTACTTCATCCAGCAACGCTTCCCCTTTAAAACGGTCTCCATGCTGGCCTCGTTCCTGGGTAACGTGGCCTTCTCCTACCTGCTCAAGTACCTGTTTGAGTCTGGGACTCTGTCTCATAAGTATGACTTCATGGATGCTGTGGTGTCCAAACACAGTAAGGAGATCATGGACAAGACCACGCTGGTCAGTAACGACAACATCATCCTGTCAGAGATGGCGCCGGTCAAAACGCTCCTCAGCACCTCACTGGCCGGGACGTTTACGAACACAGAGGCTCTCAGTGACGACGAGGAGTCCAGCCCCGAGTCCTTAAACAACGACCAGGAGTAGAGACCAGGACCCAGAGACCAGGACCCAGAGCCCAGGACCCAGAGCCAGACCTAGACCCAGAACTGACTAGAACCAGCCCTCCTGGGGACCTACCCTCCTGCAGAATTTTGCTCCAGCTTTGCTCTAACATACCTGACGCTACTAATCAGCTGCTCATCAGGATCTTTAATAGCTCAACCAGGGTGCTATAGCAGAGCTGGAGCAAAAGCCTGCATACCAATTGCTCTCCAGCAGAAGGGTTAGCCAGCCCTGATGTAGATCCTTGAACCCAGGCCCAGACCAGGTCTGTCCAGCCATCCAGCCCCGTCGTGTTCTCATCATATCAACCACTGACTGACTCTCTGTGAGTCAAACGCCACTGCCATTTTAGTTTTCTGTTCTCAGTGCTGCTACAGTAAATGGAGTCATTATAAAGGTAAGGTAATCAAGGTATAAAATATAACTGTCTGTCTGTGTCAATAGGGAGCTCTGAGATGGATGCCAGCCCAGAGGGTGATGAGAATAATGCAATATTTAATTGTGTGTGTGTGTGTACATGTGTGTGTGTGCGTGAACAAATTCATATCCATTAGTTATGTGTCTGAAATCAGCTTTAGATTATTTAATTTATTTATTTAGATTATTTCCTAATTTGCTTAGAATTAATTTACTAATAGAGCAATACTGTTTTTAGGGTCCATGCTTTAAATATATATATATGTCATTACAAATCATTACAAGCTGTTGATTGTTTTTAGTCTGTTTTTATGTTGTGTGCTCATAATCTAATTTACACACAATAACCTGGTACAGTTCAGAATACTCAGTGTTAACAGTATTTTAATAGTAACTGGACTTGAACAGAGCTGAGAAGAGAAACTCAAATCCTATTCGATGTTGTCCATGTCCCAAAATCCTCCTCTCTGCAGGTATAGAGGTTCAGTACTGTGCTGTTGTGTTTGAGGGGAACACTTGCTATATTTCACAGTCTTACATCAGATTTTTACTGAGAAACTACCGTGTGTCAGCAATATAGGTGACAAGACATACAAATACTGTATTAATGGCTATACTGGTTGAAAGTGGACCTAGCTGTGGTTTTCATCCATCTGCATCAGAAATTACACCATATTCCCTATATAGTGCACTACTTTTTGCCAGAGCCACATAAGGTTTGGTAGTGTGCTATATAGGAAATAGGGTACCATTTGAGATGGGCCCTATAATCGTTTGTTACCTTCTCTAAACTGTTATTGACTGCAGGGCAGCAGCAGAGCGGCAGAGGGGTTTGGGGAGGCTGAGATTGCTCCTCCAAGGATCGCATCAATAACGTGTTTGCACGAACGATTCGATTCTGCTCCGTTCGTTCTGTCCGTCTGCCCCGAGAACATTTGATTGGTGTTCCAAGCTGGTTATGAGCTGAGACAGGAAAAGAACAGCACTGGTTGTTTTGGTATCGGTGGTTGTAATGATTGGAAGCCGAGCAGGTCCTATGCTGAGTGAATGAGCTACCTTTCTGTTATCACAGTTGTTACAGTTTGATAGGTGAACGCTGACAGGCCCCGGCTCTAGCCTTTTGGGGGGCCCATGTTTTATGTTTTAAACTTCATTTCCTGAAATTCTACACATTTTGAGAAAAGGTTCCAATTTATAACACATTTCATGCAATAGTACATTTTGCTGTGAGGCAGAGATTGTTTTGCAGTTCTACAGCAAATGTTCTGCAATTTTATCAATTTTGCCATGGGGTGGAAAGAAATTTATGCAGTTTTAAAGCAATTTTCCTGCAATTCTACACATTTTGTAATGACTTATGCCATGTTAATATGATATCTGACTGAGAATGCCAAACAAAATTAATGGGGGCCCGCAGGAGGTCAGGCCCCCTGGGCATTCGGTATTCAGCCATGATTACTACAAGTTTGGATAGCTGACGAGTTTAACTACCACTCTAAAAATTGTTAGCTGACATGGCTAACTGAGTGGCTGTCAGTAGCTAGGTTTCCATCCAATTTCCATGCAGATATTCTAAAATCTGCATAAAACAATATGCTTATTTTTCCACCAGAGATGTGTTTTCCATTAAACGTACTTTTTGCGGATAAAATGCTGTGTGTGACGTAATGCAGATAAAAATAACTTTTGTGGTTAAATTTCCATTTAACTGTACCGAATGAAAAATAAAAGTTAGATGGGTTTCCTTCGCATTTTCAGCTCTACTGATGGTTATATAGCAAATGTGTCCACTTTGGTCTTGGCACGTGCGCTCTAGCCAACAGCTCGCAGATAGAGTGCAGGTAGGTTACCTATGTTATGAGATTATTATGGATAAGAGTGTGTTTTTCAAATGGCAGCCAGGAATCGATCATGTCACCAGAAGAAGACCCTCAATATTTATTGGAAAGGAGCATCAAGTTCATCACTGTGCACTTTCACCACCCTGTGAAGTTCATCATAACTTATTTCAACTGCAGCCTAATAAACTGCATGATTTTCTGAGTCGTAGTGGGAGGACCACACAATATATCATTGCGTCACTCTAAGTTTACTTCGATAGGATGGTTATTATACCAAAATCTGCGCATAAAGACGCTTCCACTGCCATTTCTCACATAATTCATTTTACAGACACAAAAAGATCACACCATGTCGAACAAACACCTTGACTGTTGGCATTTATAAAAATGTATCGGCATTTCATGTTTCCATCAGCCCAGTCGTGACTTTTTTTATGCATCAGGTAATTCCTGCTCATGAAATGGCTGGATGGAAACGTAGTCAGTGAACTGACATAAGAAGAAAAAACTGCTGACGCACAAGCACATTTCAAAATTGCACCTGGTGTATTATACTATTCTAACTGTCAATAGTAAGTTGAGACCCTGACTGACTTCCTTTAAAAAAAAAACATTGGTGGGGGGAGCCCCTAGCAGCCAGGGGCCCTAAGCTTATGTCTCTAATGCCTCGAACCAGCCCTAACCGCTGAGGAAGGTCTGTTGACCAATAGGTTGGTCAGAGAAAACATGTCAAAATGCAGATTTGAGATGATGATGGGAAATGTGGTTGTTGTTTTGATGTTGTTGAGTATTTCTGTTGTCTGCTTCACTCCTCTCAAAAAGTATTTGTTAGTAAACATTTGCTGGTCTTAATATATAGTTTGAATCTGTTTGAATCTGTTTGAATTATGGCCTTAATTTGGGTAGTATTGGGAGCTGCTCTGATGCTATGCAAAGTGTCAGAGTGGGCTTGTGTGTCAGGAAGTCTGTTTAGAATGTAATGTGAATGTAAAGTTTCCTCTCCTTCAACCAGGAGACCGGCTTCATGCTGTCTTATGCTCTATAGTATCACTGGAAAATCAAATCAAAATGAAAGAATAAAAAACATAATCATTTGCTCAGCTGGCTATACTAAATGTGCTTCTATGTTGTCAATGGAAATGTATATTTTTGTGTGATACATGTATATACCAACAAAGTCAGCATATGAACAAATGGAATATACGTTTCAATAAAACATTATACATTATTTATCCGTTTAGTGAGGTGAAATTAAAGCTACATAATTATTTATTTATTTATGCAGTGTCTATAAAATGATGGTGATTAATATGTGAGGTAAATAAATTACATTATTTAGCACATTGATCATTTGTCTTTCATGGTTTTTGTGTATTACATATAACCAGTGCAGTGTGAGAGCTGTAAACAGCTAGTATAAAGAGAGTGCTGACTGGCTGCTTCTATAGCTCTGGGTAACGCACCACGGTAAGCGAGACTGACTAACAACATGACGGGCCAAGGTCTTCCCTTTACTCTCTAAACAATCTATTCAGCTCCAGTGATTTTGTTGCTATTTATGTGTAGCCCTTCCTCTGTGATCTCCAAGCAGGGCAAACCCACTTTAGTGAACAGTGAAAAGACTGATTTCTCTGCTGATATGCCAATATGGTGTGTGTGTGTGTGTGTGTGTGTGTGTGTGTGTGTGTGTGTGTGTGTGTGTGTGTGTGTGTGTGTGTGTGTGTGTGTGTGTGTGTGTGTGTGTGTGTGTGTGTGTGTGTGTGTGTGTGTGTGTGTGTGTGTGTGATTGGCAGCTCTGACAGTAGTGATGGTTATTATATTCTGTGGTAGTCTTTGATTGATGCCTTTCTCCAGAACCCCAGATGAAGCACTCTCCTGCAAAACAGACAGACACACACCCTGATGGCCTTCTGTAATGCCAAACAGACAGACACACATCCTGACGGCCTTCTGTAATGCCAAACAGACAGACAGCCACCCTGACAGCCTTCTGTAATGCCAAACAGACAGACAGCCACCCTGACGGCCTTCTGTAATGCCAAACAGACAGACAGACACCCTGACGGCCTTCTGTAATGCCAAACAGACAGACAGACAGACAGACAGACACCCTGATGGCCTTCTGTAATGCCAAACAGACAGACACACACCCTGACGGCCTTCTGTAATGCCAAACAGACAGACACACACCCTGACGGCCTTCTGTAATGCCAAACAGACAGACACACACCCTGACGGCCTTCTGTAATGCCAAACAGACAGACAGACACACACCCTGACGGCCTTCTGTAATGCCAAACAGACAGACACACACCCTGACGGCCTTCTGTAATGCCAAACAGACAGACACACACCCTGACGGCCTTCTGTAATGCCAAACAGACAGACACACACCCTGACGGCCTTCTGTAATGCCAAACAGACAGACACACACCCTGACGGCCTTCTGTAATGTCAAACAGACAGACACACACCCTGACGGCCTTCTGTAATGCCAAACAGACAGACACACACCCTGACGGCCTTCTGTAATGCCAAACAGACAGACAGCCACCCTGACGGCCTTCTGTAATGCCAAACAGACAGACAGCCACCCTGATGGCCTTCTGTAATGCCAAACAGACAGACAGCCACCCTGACGGCCTTCTGTAATGCCAAACAGACAGACAGCCACCCTGATGGCCTTCTGTAATGCCAAACAGACAGACAGCCACCCTGATGGTCTTCTGTAATGCCAAACAGACAGACACACACCCTGACGGCCTTCTGTAATGCCAAACAGACAGACAGACACACCCTGACGGCCTTCTGTAATGCCAAACAGACAGACACATACCCTGACAGCCTTCTGTAATGCCAAACAGACAGACAGACACCCTGATGGCCTTCTGTAATGCCAAACAGAGAGACAGACACACACCCTGACGGCCTTCTGTAATGCCAAACAGACAGACACCCTGACGGCCTTCTGTAATGTCAAACAGACAGATACACACCCTGACGGCCTTCTGTAATGCCAAACAGACAGACACACACCCTGACAGCCTTCTGTAATGCCAACCAGACCACTGACACGCCTGACCTGATGCTTCACACTGACCTGAATACCAGGCCTCCTCCCATGCCCTGACCCCATCTGGCCCCTGATCCAGTTAGCTCATTCATTTCAACAACCTTGGTTGGGGTGTGAAGTAGCAACAGACAGGGTACTGTTTGTTCTCCCCTCGACCCCTGGGCCATGAACTCATCACAGAATACTGGGAAAACCAAGGTCACTCCACTCCATCAGGATAATTAAACACAGACACAGTGTGTGGTGTGTCTGATGGTGGGAGTTTATGTGCATGCGTACAGATATAGGATTGCAGGACTGTTCTCCGGCAACAGGGTATTCAAATTATGATGCTACATTTGTACCTGTGGCTCAGTTGGTAGAGTATGGTGTTTGCAACGCCAGCATGGTGTGTGTGCAACCCCAGGGTTGTGCCAGGGTTGTGGGTTCTATTCCCACGGGGGGCCAGTACAAAAAAAAAATGTGTGAAATGAAATGTATGCATTCACTACTGTAAGTCGCTCTGGATAAGAGCGTCTGCTAAATGACGAAAATGTAAATGTAAATGTACCTGTGTGTGTGAAGATCTCAATAGAATGCTGCTGTTGGCAGCCTTGATAGAAATCACTAGGGGAAATACTGGGGAACATTGGACTCCACTTCTGTTCACACCCCCTTCAGGCTAACATCACAGAGGTATAACTCATGCCCATGCACTTAACGGACTAACACAATTGAATGACATTGGCTATACTGTACAGTTCAAGGCTTTTCTTTATTTTTACTATTTTCTACATTGTAGAATAATAATGAAGACATCAACACTATGAAATAACACATATGGAATCATGTAGTAACCAAAAAAGTGTTAAACAAAGTAGCCACCCTTTGCCTTGATGACAGCTTTGCACACTCTTGGTATTCTCTCAACCAGATTCATGAGGTAGTCACCTGGAATGCATTTCAATTAACAGGTGTGCCTTGTTAAAAGTTAATTTGTGGAATTTCTTTCCTTCTTAATGCGTTTGGCAATCAGCCAATCAGTTGTGTTATGACAAGGTAAAGGTGGTATACAGAAGTTAGCTTTATTTGGTAGTGAGGGCAGGTAGCAGTAATGGTAGTAGTAGTAGTAGTAGTAGTAATGGTGGTAGTAGTAGTATTAATGGTAGTAGTAGTTGTAATGGTAGTAGTAGTAATGGTGGTGTGGTGGTAGTAGTAGTAATGGTAGTGGTAGTAGTAGTAGTAGTAGTAGTAGTAATGGTAGTAATGGTAATGGTAGTAGTAGTAATGGTAGTAATAGTAATGGTAGTAGTAATGGTAGTAGTAGTAGTAATGGTGGCAGTAGTAGTAGTAATGATAGTAGTAGTAGTAGTAGTAATGGTGGTAGCAGTAGTAGTAATGGTAGTAGTAGTAGTAATGGTAGTTGTAGTAGTAATGGTAGTAGTTGTAGTAGTAATGGTAGTAGTAGTAGTAGTAGTAGTAGTAATGGTAGTAGTAGTAGTAGTAGTAATGGTAGTAGTAGTAATGGCAGTGGTGATAATGGTAGTAGTAGTAGTAGTAACGGTAGTAGTAATGGTAGTAGTAGTAATAGTAGTAATGGTAGTAGTAGTAATGGTAGTAGTAGTAGTAATGGTAGTAGTAATGGTAGTAGTAGTAATGGTAGTAGTAGTAGTAGTAATGGTGGTAGTAGTAGTAGTAATGGTAATGGTAGTAATGGTAGTGGTAGTAATGGTAGTGGTAGTAATGGTAGTAGTAGTAGTAGTAATGGTAGTGGTAGTAATGGTAGTGGAAGTAATGGTAGTAGTAGTAGTAAAGGTGGTAGTAGTAGTAATGGTGATAGTAGTAATGGTAGTGGTAGTAAGGGTAGTAGTGGTAACAGTGATAGTAGTAGTAGTAGTAGTAGTAGTAGTAATGGTGGTAGTAGTAATGGTAGTGGTAGTAATGTAGTAGTAGTAATGGTAGTGGTAATAATGGTGGTAGTGGTAGTAATGGTGGTAGTAGTAGTAATGGTAGTGGTAGTAATGGTGGTAGTAGTAGTAATGGTAGTGGTAGTAATGGTGGTAGTGGTAGTAATGGTGGTAGTAGTAGTAATGGTAGTGGTAGTAATGGTGGTAGTAGTAGTAGTAGTGGTAGTAGTAGTAATGGTAGTGGTAGTAGTAGTAGTAGTAATGGTAGTGGTAGTAATGGTAGTGGTAGTAATGGTAGTAGTAGTAGTAGTAGTAGTAGTAATGGTAGTAGTAGTAATGGTAGTGGTAGTAGTGGTAGTAGTAGTAGTAATGGTAGTGGTAGTAATGGTAGTGGTAGTAATGGTAGTAGTAGTAGTAATGGTGGTGGTAGTAGTAGTAGTAGTAGTAATGGTAGTGGTAGTAATGGTAGTGGTAGTAGTGGTAGTAGTAGTAGTAATGGTAGTAGTAGTAGTGGTAGTAGTAGTAATGGGTTAGGTACAGTGACCTGGGGTGGTAGTAGGTGTTGAGAGAGAGAGGATAGGCAGTTAAAGGGAAATCGCCCTGCGTAGGATGCCGTCTTTCGGGTAGATGGGTAGTTAAATGGGTGTCCTTACTATGTGGTCACTAAAAATCCAATGGTACTTATCATGAGAGTAGGGGTGTTAAGCCCGGTGTCCTGGCTAAATTCCCAACCTGGCCCCATTTTCATCATGGCTACCTAATCATCCCCTTTCATTATCAATTGGCATATATGACTCCTCATCTCTCCACCTGATAGCTGATGTGTGGTGAGCGTTCTGGCACACATGCTTGCCATGCATCATCCAAGAGGGTGCTACACATTGGGGGTGGATGAGGTGAGTTTTCCCCCCTTATAGCGCTTTGAGCATTTGGAAAGGTGCTATATAAATGCAATCAATGAATTATTAATGAATGAATTAAAGAGAGAGTGAAAGAGAGTAAGAGAATGATGTAATTTACAGCAATGCAGCTCCGTTGACGTAGTGCTTTTCCAGCCAAAGCAGTAAGGGTGAGGAGGTCTAGGTATAGCCAGCGGTATTTCCATTACTCTAAGTGCTGAGCTCCTCTCCTCAACATGGAGGAATAGGGGGATGGAGGGAGGAAAGGTATTTCCATTACTCTAAGTGCTGAGCTCCTCTCCTCAACATGGAGGAATAGGGGGATGGAGGGAGGAAAGGTATTTCCATTACTCTAAGTGCTGAGCTCCTCTCCTCAACATGGAGGAATAGGGGGATGGAGGGAGGAAAGGTATTTCCATTACTCTAAGTGCTGAGCTCCTCTCCTCAACATGGAGGAATAGGGGGATGGAGGGAGGAAAGGTATTTCCATTACTCTAAGTGCTGAGCTCCTCTCCTCAACATGGAGGAATAGGGGGATGGAGGGAGGAAAGGAAAAGGGGCTAGATATTTATTGTGTCTCCATTAGCCGGTATGAGAAATGGGATGGACAGGGAGACTCCACCCACTAGCCGACGCCCTTCTCCTCCTCCTTCCGGATTGGTGTGTGTATGAGCACAATGTTGTTAGAGATGTACTGGTTTTCCACAACAGAGGCATACAAATAAGAGGTTTTCTTTTTCAGAGAGATAAAAGCAGCGACAGGCTAGTGGCTACGATCTTCTTTTAAACTCCGTGGCAACAGATTCATATAGAGACAATAAGACAGTGTGAGTAACAGGTGCTTTCATCTTGAATTAGGTATGGAGGATGTGGAATTGACTCAGCAGTATGGTTGGTGTCGATATAATCTATTTACATTGAAAGCCATTTGGCACTGTTACAAGTGCCTGTTGGGCTAACTGTTGCCTTCTGGCTGATTCCATTCGAGCTGCAGGTTAGTTACAGCGAGATCACACACACACACACAAACAGACACGCACATACACAAACACAAACACACGCACGCACACCCCCACACACACACACACGCACGCACGCACACATACACACACACACACACACACACACACACACACACACACACAAGAGCCTGCCTGCCTCCCTCAGGTGCAGACAGAGTTTATTAACGCCAGTGCTGTCAGACAGGAACATAAATACTAGTAGTTATTACAGCACAGCTATAGCAGGGAATAAACCTGAACTAACGCTTTAGACTGGACATCAATACACCAGTTAATACTGCCAGAAATGCAGTATACTGGAAGGAGAGGAATATGATACATTTATTACATAGACTAATATGATACATGTATTTCATAGACTAGGTCTCAGTAGCAGACTCATTTCATCTATCTCTGTGATAATGATGCTGTGCCAATTTTCTTATAATTTTTTTATTCAGTGAAAACCCATTGAGACCAGGATCTCATTCTCAAGGTTGCCCTGATCACGGTAATACAACAATCAATACAATGTGAAACAAAACAACAATCAATACAATGTGAAACAAAACAACAATCAATACAATGTGAAACAAAACAGCAATCAATACAATGTGAAACAAAACAACAATCAATACAATGTGAAACAAAACAACAATCAATACAATGTGAAACAAAACAGCAATCAATACAATGTGAAACAAAACAACAATCAATACAATGTGAAACAAAACAACAATCAATACAATGTGAAACAAAACAGCAATCAATACAATGTGAAACAAAACAACAATCAATACAATGTGAAACAAAACAACAATCAATACTATGTGAAACAAAACAACAATCAATACAATGTGAAACAAAAAAGCAATTAATACAATGTGAAACAAAACAACAATCAATACGATGTGAAACAAAACAGCAATCAATACAATGTGAAACAAAACAACAATCAATACAATGTGAAACAAAACAACAATCAATACAATGTGAAACAAAACAGCAATCAATACAATGTGAAACAAAACAGCAATCAATACGATGTGAAACAAACCAACAATACAATGTGAAACAAAACAACAATACAATGTGAAACAAAACAGCGATCAATACAATGTGAAACAAAACAACAATCAATACGATGTGAAACAAAACAGCAATCAATACAATGTGAAACAAAACAGCAATCAATACAATGTGAAACAAAACAACAATCAATACAATGTGAAACAAAACAGCAATCAATACAATGTGAAACAAAACAACAATCAATACGATGTGAAACAAAACAACAATCAATACAATGTGAAACAAAACAGCAATCAATACAATGTGAAACAAAACAACAATCAATACAATGTGAAACAAAACAACAATCAATACAATGTGAAACAAAACAACAATCAATACGATGTGAAACAAAACAACAATCAATACGATATGAAACAAAACAACAATCAATACAATGTGAAACAAAACAACAATCAATACAATGTGAAACAAACAACAATCAATACAATGTGAAACAAAACAGCAATCAATACAATGTGAAACAAAACAACAATCAATAGAATGTGAAACAAAACAACAATCAATACGATGTGAAACAAAACAACAATCAATACAATGTGAAACAAAACAGCAATCAATACAATGTGAAACAAAACAACAATCAATACAATGTGAAACAAAACAACAATCAATACAATGTGAAACAAAACAACAATCAATACAATGTGAAACAAAACAGCGATCAATACAATGTGAAACAAAACAACAATCAATATGATGTGAAACAAAACAACAATACAATGTGAAACAAAACAACAATACAATGTGAAACAAAACAGCGATCAATACAATGTGAAACAAAACAGCAATCAATACGATGTGAAACAAAACAACAATAAATACGATGTGAAACAAAACAACAATCAATACAATGTGAAACAAAACAACAATCAATACGATGTGAAACAAAACAACAATCAATACAATGTGAAACAAAACAACAATCAATACAATGTGAAACAAACAACAATCAATACAATGTGAAACAAAACAGCAATCAATACAATGTGAAACAAAACAACAATCAATAGAATGTGAAACAAAACAACAATCAATACGATGTGAAACAAAACAACAATCAATACAATGTGAAACAAAACAGCAATCAATACAATGTGAAACAAAACAACAATCAATACAATGTGAAACAAAACAACAATCAATACAATGTGAAACAAAACAGCGATCAATACAATGTGAAACAAAACAACAATCAATATGATGTGAAACAAAACAACAATACAATGTGAAACAAAACAACAATACAATGTGAAACAAAACAGCGATCAATACAATGTGAAACAAAACAGCAATCAATACGATGTGAAACAAAACAACAATAAATACGATGTGAAACAAAACAACAATATATACAATGTGAAACAAAACAACAATCAATACAATGTGAAACAAAACAGCAATCAATACAATGTGAAACAAAACAACAATAAATACGATGTGAAACAAAACAACAATAAATACAATGTGAAACAAAACAACAATCAATACAATGTGAAACAAAACAACAATCAATACAATGTGAAACAAAACAACAATCAATACAATGTGAAACAAAACAACAATCAATACAATGTGAAACAAAACAACAATCAATACAATGTGAAACAAAACAACAATCAATACGATGTGAAACAAAACAACAATCAATACGATGTGAAACAAAACAGCAATCAATACAATGTGAAACAAAACAACAATCAATACGATATGAAACAAAACAACAATCAATACAATGTGAAACAAAACAGCAATCAATACTATGTGAAACAAAACAACAATCAATACAATGTGAAACAAAACAACAATCAATACGATGTGAAACAAAACAACAATCAATACGATGTGAAACAAAACAGCAATACAATGTGAAACAAAACAACAATCAATACAATGCAATAAAAATCTAACTACAGCACAACACAAAATATAAGAAAAGCAGTTACATTCCTTGGCTACTAGGTCCTCAATCAACACTTTAAATTGCCCGAACGGCACCAGAACATCCAATTGTAATGAGTTTTGTAAATTATTCCAGCATTGAGTTGCATTAAAACTTAAAGCAGATTTACCTAATTCAGTGGAGACCCGAGGAACATTGAGTTAACCAACCTTGTGAACGGGTTTGGTAACTCATGTTTTTATACTTCAACAACGAAGTTAGGTAAGTCGGAAGCTTGTGTAGTAGAGCTTTGTAAAGTTAAAGGGAATAGTGAAGTGATCTAAGGGATGCATGTTAACCCACTATCTCTGTCTAGATGAATAACGTTAATCCTGATTATGTGCAGACAAACACCTCTTGTTAGAATGAGGATGACCAGACCTCTACCTCTGAACCCAAAGAAAGGAAAGCATTGGTTAAATGTATATGACCACTGGTCTACCTGGACAGGAGAGAGTAGAGGGTAAACAGACAAGACATCCATCCTCATCATGGATGTTACCCTTCAATCACTACAAGATCACTGGTTAAAACTGCCTAAAACACAGCCTCAGAAATGGTTGTACTTGGTTCGTTCGTTCAGTGTCATATTGGCAAGATGAAGCCTGAGGTGTAAAATCAGTTATATTAGCCAGCCAGTCACTGGAGAGCTGGTGTGTGCGTGCTGTATCAAAGGCTGTGTTTGTTTCTCCAGGCTGTCTCAGGCTGACAGCTCTCGTGCTAGAACTCAACCCTAAAGGCAGCCTGTCTGTCACAAGGTGAACCAGCCTTTTGTCTCACCATTCATCTGGAGAAAAACTCCATTTGTAAAATTCCCTCTACATTACTAATTTGAAGGCATCATGTCACCAGATATTATGACTTTATATCTTATCCACTACATTATCTTTTCTTACCCAGAACACCCTGTGTCTGTGTATCAGTCTGTCCACTTCCTGTTCGATGTGTCATGACATGTGAAGGCTCAAGGCTAACTGTTTAGCTGTTTGTATTTCCCTCTATGACACATTGATTGACAGTTGGCCTCTTGCCCACTGCACTAATATTAACCACTCATTGATTTCCTATCACTGACTCCCACAGTGTGAGCTCCAGACCTGGAGGATGAGACTTACCAACACACACCATGGCAGAGAGAGGTTCTGATGTGTCTGTTTAGCTCAAAACAAATATTTTGGCAAAAGCAACTTCTGACTGCTGGCTTTATGTTGACTCTAAAGGACCTACTGATCATTTTGCATCAACATGTAGAGGGAAAGCTGAAACCTTTTTTTATAAGTGATGTATCAGTTATTGTGACTGTAGCAAATTCATTTAAATCTGCCGTTATCCAGTTGAATGAAAAATGTACAGGTAGTCTAGTGGTTAGAGCATTGGGCCAGTAACTGAAAGGTTGCTGGATCGAATCCCCGAGCTGACAAGGTACAAATCTGTCGTTCTGCCCCTGAGCAAGGCAGTTAACCCATTGTTCCCAGGTAGGCTGTTATTGTAAATACGAATTTGTTCTTAACTGACTGGTTAAATAAAAATAATTGCCAAAATAGAGGAAACACCAACATAAAGTGGAGTGGCTAATAGGTACCCTGTCTTGCTTAATTATTTGGGTGCTCTGCCATATGTGACAAGGACTTCAAATCCCAAGTTCAAGAACTTAGAGAAACTCCGGCACTCCAACATTTTTTATAAAAGGACAAAAGGACGTCATCTCATTTCACCTTTTTATTTTGGGCCGGCAGGCTGACGCGTCGGCAGTTACATCAGAGTATCAAGAGGTGTGCCAAAGCCAGTGTTTTTATACAAGTGTTTAGGTGATCGTTATAACTGCCCACACCTGTGTGAGGGCAGGGCCTAGTGGTAATACCAATATTTGTTACGGCTGTTTAAAGGATCGGACCAAGGCGCAGCGTGTTTGTAGTTCCAATCTTTATTAAACCGTGAAACTAAATGCAATACACCAAATACTTGAAATAACAAAAACAACAAACCGTGACGCAGAGAGAAAACACACTACTCAAAATGAACAACCTGTAACGTGGGTTGTATAAAGGGGACCAAGGCGCAGCGTGTATCGTGCTCATATTTACTTTTAATGAATATACTTTAACAAAACAACAAAACGACCGAAAACAGTTCCGTCAGGTGACATACACTAAACAGAAAGCAACTACCCACAAAACCCAGGAAGAAAAACCCATACTTAAATATGATCTCCAATTAGAGACAACGAGAACTGGCTGCCTCTAATTGGAGATCATCCCAACAACCCTAACATAGAAATAGAAACCTAGAAAAACAACATAGAAACAGAAAACATGAAAACCACCCAAAAACACCCCCTGTCACGCCCTGACCACTCTACTATAGAAAATGACATCTTACAAGGGTCAGGACGTGACATTACCCACTCCCCCAAAGGTGCAGACTCCGACTGCAACCAACCAACCAAATTTTTTTTTTTAAACACAAAACACAAAGGGAGGGTAGGGAGGGTGACAAATGTCTATGGCGGCTCTAGTGCTAAACCCAGAACCTTACTATCCCTCCGATCCTCCAACAACGGAGGTGGCTCCGGTTCAGGGCGTAACCCCCATTCCGCCCGCAGATCCCTCCGCTTCTGTAACACCGGCCCGTGGATCGTTATCAGAGGAATCGGACTGTAGATCATTACCGGAAGCTTTGTGCTGCAGACCGCCGCTGGAGGTTCTGGGCTACAGGCCACCACTGGAGGATCCGGGCTGCAGGCCGCCGCTGAAGACTCCGTGCTGCAGGCCGCCGCTGAAGACTCCGTGCTGCAGGCCGCCGCTGAAGACTCCGTGCTGCAGGCCGCCGCTGAAGACTCCGGACTGCAGACTGCCGCTGAAGGCTCCGGGCTGCGGACCGCCGCTGGAGGCTCTGGACTGGGGAGCGTTGCTGGAGGCTCCGGACTGGGGAGCGTCGCTGGATGCTCCGGATTGGGGAGCATCGCTGGACGCTCCTGACTGGGGAGCGTCGCTGGAAGCTCCGGACTGGGAAGCTTCGCTGGAGGCTCCGGACTGGGAAGCGTCGCTTGAGGCTCCAGCCTGGGGAGCGTCGCTGGAGGCTCCGGGCTGAGGTCCATCTCAGTAGGTTCCGGACTGTAGGCCGTCTCAGTAGGTTCCGGACTGTAGGCCGTCTCAGTAGGGTCCGGACTGTAGGCCGTCTCAGTAGGTTCCGGACTGTAGGCCGTCTCAGTAGGTTCCGGACTGAAAAACGTCGCCGGAAGCTCTGGACGGGGAACTGTCGCCGGAAGCTCTGGATGGGAATGTGCATTGGAATCCTGATGCGTGGTACTGGCATGGGTGGCGCCAGACTGATAACCCCCACCTCAGGACGAGTGCAGGGAGCAGGAACAGGACACTCCGGACTGGGCATGCGCACTGGAGGTCTGGTGCGTTGGACTGGCTTAGGCGGCGCCAGACTGGGAACACGCACCTCAGGGCGAGTGCGGTAAGGAGGCACAGGACGTACTGGGCTATGGAGGCAAACTGGAGACCAGGCATGCTGAGCAGGCCTACTCCATCCTGGCTGAATGACCATCTTCGCCCTACACCGGTGAGGAGCTTGCACCGAGCGCACCGGGCTGTGAGTGCGTATGGGCAATATAGTGCGCATCACACCATAACCCATTGCTCGTTCATCCACTCGCTCCTCAGCACGCCCGCTCCGCAGCGCTCTTAACGCCAGTACCTCTCCGGAATCTTGCGTTGAGCTCCTCGCTTGACTCCCTGACTGGCTCCGGTTCACTCCACAGCTCTCCTCGGTAAGCACAGGAAGTTGGCTCAGGTCTCCCCTCTGACCTTGCCAAACTCCCCGTATGCCCCCCCCCCCCCCCCCTCCCCCCTGGATAATTAGGGCTGCCTCTCCACCTTGCCTCTTGGTGGATATAACGCCTCGTAGTATCGTCGCTCCCTCTTTGCTGCTTCAATTTCGTCCTTCGGGCGACGATACTCCCCAGCCTGCCTCCAGGGTCCTTTCCCATCCAAAATCTCCTCCCAAGTCCATTCCTCCAGCTGATCCCCACCACGCTGCTTGGTCCTTTTTTGGTGGATTGTTCTGTCACGGCTGTTTAAAGGTTCGCACCAAGGCGCAGCGTGTTTGTAGTTCCACATCTTTATTAAACCGTGAAACTAAATGCAATACACCAAATACTTGAAATAACAAAAACAACAAACCGTGACGCAGAGAGAAAACACCCTACTCAAAATTAACAACCCACAAAACCAAATGGCAAAACCCCCTACATAAGTATGATCTCCATTTAGAGACAACGAGAACCGGCTGAAATAGAAACATAGAAAAACAACATAGAAACAGAAAACACGAAAACCACCCAAAAACACCCCCTGTCACGCCCTGACCTACTCTACTATAGAAAATGACATCTTACAAGGGTCAGGACGTGACAATATTAGTCAATAGACAATTGTTACAATATATATACAAATACATAAACAAATATACAAACACCAACATAAAGGGTCTTACAGTTTTTCTCCATTGGTTTGGCTCATTTCTTGAAACAGAAATTACATTCTCAAAACTACATGGACAAACTTCCAAACCATTTGGCAATTGTTCACAACAGAATTGAATTTCTCATTCATTTCATCAAATTGCAAATGTCTAAGTACATGTCTCAATGTCTCAGTACATCTTTGCAAATGATTAAGTACATGTAGCCTACATTTAGCACAATTTCCAAGTGAATAGATCTTATCGATCTAAACTGATTGTTGATTCTCAGTCTAATGGTTGTTCGCTCCAAAACGTGTCAGCGTCATTTCATTCTATAAGTCATCACATGCACAATAGTCTGTTCAATTGTCAAAATTAGTCAAGAACATAATACCATGAATACCATATATGAATCCCTTGGAACATTTGATACATTTATTACAGCAATTGACAGTCAGGTGAAACTAGAACTTGACTAACGAAGGAGGAGTTTCACACATCTCAGATGACCAATCAAACAGTATGTTTAGTTACCTGACAGGTGCTGTCCATGACTGTGAATGCTGCCAAACATGTATGTAAAGAGCTTGACCATGCAGGACCAGTACAATTTCTGAACATGGAGGCACCTGGCCAAGTAAATGAACAAGGGCAACTGCCTGCTCGAGGAAGAGGAAGAGGAAGAAGAGGAGGAGGAGTAAGGGTGCGTGGTGGTGGAATAGGGGGAAGAGGCCGAGGAGCACGAAGACACCATGCTGTCCTGGATGAAATTCAGGCCACAATTATAGACCATGTCATCAACCATGGCCTCACAATGGCGGAGGCAGGTCGCCGAGTGCAGCCTAATGTGCCTCGCTCAACAGTCTCCTCCATCATCCAAACCTTTCGCAGGGAAAACAGGTATGTAGTCAGTCAATGATGGAATTATATGTTGTATAGGACAGGACACTGTGCATAGAGCAAGAAATATATTTATTTACACATTTACCTATTCATTTAGTGTGTGTGTGTGTGTGTGTGTGTGTGTGTGTGTGTGTGTGTGTGTGTGTGTGTGTGTGTGTGTGTGTGTGTGTGTGTGTGTGTGTGTGTGTGTGTGTGTGTGTGTGTGTGTGTGTGATAGACCTACAGTAATATCTTACCTCAATGGGATGTTATGATACTAAAAATGACAAGAAAAACATTGGAGAAAATAAACTATGGAATAGTTTCTTTTCTACAGTATTGATGATACAGTTTACAGTAGTATTCCAGTCACTGTGCAGTGATGCATTGGAATTGTGGTAAAGTTACTGTAAGTACAACAACAATACAATTACATAGGTAACTCATTCTGTAAGGAATACATAAGGTATACATTACGAATGGAGTGTTGTCCTTTGACTTCTATATCTAGGATTGGACGACAACCTTGCACGGGTGGCAGAGGAAAACTTCTCAATGAACAACAAGAACAAGAGATCTGTAACATGGTGATGGCAAATAATGCCATCACATTGAGACAGATCCACGCTGCAATCCTACAAGACAATGCCATATTCCAAAATGTCAACTCTATAAGCAACTCCACAATAGACCGGATATTGAAGAAGCATCGGATGACAATGAAGCAAATTTACAGGGTACCATTTGAGAGGAACTCTGATAGAGTGAAAGAGCTGCGGTACCAGTATGTACATGTAAGTCAGTTACTGGTTGTCCATCATTATAACCTTTTTACAATTAAGCAGTGGTTCCCAAACCTTTTTTGGCTTCAGTACCCACTTTACCTGATTTGTGTATCCAGGTAATCCAGGTATGGAAGTATTTGATTTATCTGACTTCAACATTATCTGACTTCAACATAAAAACTGCAGCTTACTGTATGATGCAATTATCATTATAATCCTTATTTTGAAGAATATAACATACAATAAGAAAAGGGGTCAAAGAGCTGCAATTAGTGCCTCCCATGTAAATCTATCTAATACTGTGGGTTTTACTGTAACATTTCAGTAAGTCTAGTCATTGATGATTTCCCCCCTCCCCTTTCTGTCAAATACCCCCTGTAGTACCTCTGCATAGGGGTACATGTACCCCAGGTTTGGAACCACTGGAGTAGTGGCCAGTAGTATATTGAACTTGTGGAGAACATAGAACATTCCTATGTAATTGTCTGTAACTGTAGTGTATGACTCTTCTGTATGACTGATTTGATCTTTTCTTTTTTTACGCTATTGTAGAGAATAATGGCATTGGAAGGAAATGAGACCCATCACATCCTCGTGTTTGTGGATGAAGCTGGCTTCAACCTGGCCAAGGGCCGAAGACGTGGCCATAATATTATTGGCCACCGGGCCACGGCGGATGTCCCAGGCCAGCGAGGGGGCAATATAACTATGTGTGCTGCCATATCTGAGAATGGTGTGGCCACTCACATCCCCAGTCTTGGCCCATACAATACACAGAAGCTCCTCATCTTCTTGGACCGCCTTCATTTTGATTTGATCCCTGAAAATGAGAGAGGTCTCGTAGGGCCTCACCTACCACAACATGTCATTGTATGGGACAATGTGAATTTCCACCGTGGCCCGCTCATCAGGGCCTGGTTCACTACTCATCCAAGGATGGTCATGGTGTTCCTACCACCTTACTCTCCTTTCCTCAACCCTATTGAGGAGTATTTCTCCGCTTGGAGGTGGAGAGTGTATGAGCATCGGGCTCAAGATCAGAGGTCCCTGCTCCATGTAATGGACGCTGCGTGTGAGGATATTACAGGAGATCAGTGTAGGGGATGGTTGCGACATGCACGCCATTTCTTCCCTCGTTGCATCGCAAGGGAGAATATACGCTGTGATGTGGACGAGAATCTGTGGCCAGACAGACAGCAGCGTGTGGATGGCCAGGAGGGTGAGGATGGTGGCCAGGAGAGGGAGGGTGAGGACAGGAGGGTGAGGATGGTGGCCAGGAGAGGGAGGGTGAGGATGGTGGCCAGGAGAGGGAGGGTGAGGATGGTGGCCAGGAGGGTGAGGATGGTGGCCAGGAGAGGGAGGGTGAGGACAGCGACCAGTGAAGAACTGTTAGTTGTGAAACTCCAGCTTTATTTACAGCACTGTAGGCTGCATATAATTTTCATTGTTTTTTGTTTGTGTGTTTATATTACAGTATATTATGCTGTATACATTTTCTTTTTACTCTGATGTATGGAAGTTACTTTATGTGTGTGAATGATAATGGTTACAATTTCCTTGGCAGTATGAGTGCAATGTGTGATGTCAAACCTTAGAGGCTTCTCTTACCCTAAAATCCTATTTATTTTTTTCAGTTTTATACACAATTGTATTCTGTTAGCTGGACAAAAAACAGTACAGTAACCATTGTCAATGAAGGACTGGGCTAAGACTGAAAGGTGGACATGAGGGATATTTCAATGGTCCTCTGCCATAGTGACAAAACATCTAAACATTTTGACTTGCAGTGCTTACACAATGCCAAAGGGACGAAGCATTTTGGGGGCACTGACTGGAAATTTAGTTTTGGTTAAAGCACCAAGAGTGTTGAGAACGTCCGGTCTGTTTCAAGAAATGAGCCAAAGCAATTGAGAAGGATCTTTGCCATTTTCGTGGCACTGACTCTTTATATTGGAAAGGAATTTAGTTTTTAAGCATGAGTGAACAGTTTTAGGAGAGATATGAGCTTTTGCAAGTGAGCTATAGTGTTGTGCTGAACTATAAGACTGTTTTGCCAAATGATCTTAGAGTTTTGAGAATGTAATTTCTGTTTCAAGAAATGAGCCAAACCAATGGAGAAAAACTGTAATAGGGTGTTGGGCCACCACAAGCCAGAACATCTTCAATGCACTTGGCATAGATTCTACTAGTGTCTGGAACTCAATGGAGGGATCTGACACCGTTCTTCCACCAGAAATTCCATCATTTGGTGTTTTGTTGTTGGTGGTGGAAAAGGCTGTCTCTGGCATAGCTCCAGAATCTCCCAGAAGTGTTAAATTGGGTTGAGATGTGGTGACTGAGCCACACACACTGAGTCACTGAGATCTCTCCAAAATAACGAGCAACTGGGCATCTTTATACGTGACCCCCAGGAACTCAGGAACTACACCTGTGTGGAAGCACCTGCTTCAATATACTTTGTATCCCTCATTTACTCAAGTGTTTCCTTGCAGTTAGCTGTATATGTTCTACTGAGTGTTCATCTGAGTGTCTTCCTAATGAATTCTTTACCGGTTTGTATTACCTTTATATGCATGGATTGTTTTAAGCAGTGGTGGTGTATTGAGCTGCGGTCGATGAGTAATGGACATGGTGTGTGTCCAGCCATGGTCCTACCATTGATCTCATCAACATGAAGTGGCCTGTGGACTGTTTAGACCTGATAGGGAGAGGGGGAGCAGAGAGAAGAGGAGAGGAGGGGAGAGAAAGAGGTCCTGCTTATTTCTGACCAAGCTGATTAAGCCCAATGTACTCCACAGCTGGTTGTGTTTAAGTGGGTATGCATGGATTAAAATAGCTCTGTGTGGGGACAAAATATAGAATCGCCTGCATCGTTAGGCCCACTTAGAGCACCGGACTGGGGAGTACTGGACAGGACAAATGGGTGACGGTCGATGGTTTATAAGAGCCTGTTAGGGACTCAAGGACTCTTCTTCAATGGGTTGAGGTTCTATTTATAATGTAAAAAATAGTCATGTTTTAAACATCCATTGTGTGTAGACTAATACAATGATACAATGAAAACTGATGTAAATAATTAGCTTTCCTTTCAGTATATTAAAGTCCAGCATTGACTCGATAGCAGTGAATCGTTAACACTGGTTGAAATAAACATCCCTACCCTGAATATTATCAGTCCAATCTCTTTAATAGCATCCCGACAATTTAAACCTGTTCCGAAGCTTTCCTGCTTTTCTTCCTGGTTGGTGAGTTGACAGGTGCTGAATCGTCACAGCAACAACAGCAGCCAGCGTAATGACTCGCCACAGCGCTGAATCCAGCTGACCTTCAACACACAAATGACATTACGCATGAGAGAGGAGGGGTGGCCATCTTTGAGAGTGATTTAGTTAATGCCCAGAAGGAGCTCCACTGCGAGGAGAGGGGGTAGGGTTTGGGGGAAAGGCATTGCGGCGATGCCTGGGACTTAGTGTTGGGAAGGAGCCTGTAGTAAAGCAGATCCCTCTTCCACCCCACTGGTTCTGAGAAAGCATATAGCAGTTCTGGCAGCAAGGGGAATCAACCTATTACCAGGGAAAAGTTTTGTAAAGAGGGTGTACATTTCTTCTTATCTAACACTACACTATCAACAACAATAACAACACACAGTTGAGTCTCTCACACAGTTGACGCGTCTCGCTACTCCTCTCTCTCTCTCTCTCTCTCTCTCTCTTTCTCTCTCTCTCTCTCTCTCTCTCTCTCTCCCTCCCCCCCTCCCCCCCTCCCTCCCTCCCTCCCTCCCTCCCTCCCTCCCCTATACCCCCCCTCTGTTTCTCTCTACAGTTCCAGGAGAGAACAGAGCACCTGTTGCCCAGATTGCTGTCTGTGTGTTTACCTGCATCTGTAACTGATATCGGCTTCCTGGTCGTTCTGTTCTGGGGAACAGCCTCATCCGTCACACTAACAAACCCCTGGCAACAGCGCATCTCTCTACGCCCGTAATGCTTTACGATGCTGTCATTTAAAGATGACACATGATAGGGCAGGATTTAGCCGGGCAATATCCCTCTACACACACACACACACACACACACACACACACACACACACACACACACACACACACACACACACACACACACACACACACACACACACACACACACACACACACACACACACACACACACACACACAGGCAGACACACACACACACACACAGGCAGACACACACACAGGCAGACACACACACAGGCAGACACACACACACACACACACACACACACACACACACACACACACACACACACACACACACACACACACACACACATACAGCTGGTGCTGTTGAGGAGGCAGAGGCAGGCAAAGATGGATGGGCAGCTGCTGTGTGTGTGTGGGGGGGTGGGGGGTGGGGTTGGGGGTCTGGTCTGCTGACCACCACTGGTAATTTATTTGATTATTAATGAACGTTGTCCATGAATCAGGAGGAGGGGCTGTGTGTGACAGCAGGGATGGGCCCTCCTCTCGGTCAGGACTCAGAGAGCGAGATGGAAGGAGAGACAGAGAAAGACAGAGAGACAGAGACATTAACCAGTCCATAGAACTGACAAGAGGTCTGTAAGTCTTTACTGTGCTACCAGAGAGGACATGTTGATTTTAACTAACAGGACATCTGCTCCTCCACCTCTCATCTACATATCTAACCATAAATACGCTTAAAAAGACAGCAGAGTTACCAGCTGATATCAGCTCTGCTCTGGAGAGGAGGACTGGACTGTTTTCATCTGTCATTGTGGTGTCAGAGGAGACAACTAGGCAACTAGCTGGATTTATATGGAACAGGAAGTCCCAAGTCAATCTCTGTTTGAGGGCTAGGGGCTGTTGTCTAAGGTCCATTCAGGTACACACACACACACACACACACACACACACACACACACACACACACACACACACACACACACACACACACACACACACACACACACACACACACACACACACACACACACAGCTGGTGCTGTTGAGGAGGCAGAGGCAGGCAGAGATGGATGGGCAGCTGCTGTGTGTGTGTGTGTGTGTGTGTGTGTGTGTGTGTGTGTGTGTGTGTGTGTGTGTGTGTGTGTGTGTGTGTGTGTGTGTGTGTGTGTGTATATTAGGGAGGGAGGGGTAAATATTTCAGGTTTAGCTGCAGTGAAAGATCTGGTCCCTGAGCTGATCTCTAATTGATTAGATCATTAATTATGGATTAATTAATGAGAAGAAACAGAGTCCAGCAGCACAACACAGTAACACATACTCATTATAAAGCTCAGCTGGAGGGAGACACGCCTCCCTGTGGTATTTCAGACTAAGAGATGTAGATAGATAGATAGATAGATAGATAGATAGATAGATAGATAGACTTCTAGCCTAAATCCAATGACGTTGAATTCACGTTAGTTGACAACTCAATCAAACTGACATCTGTGCCCAGTGGGGTGATCGCGTACTTGTACCATAAACACAGAGTATCTGGTTCAGATATGGTCTTCAAGCATGTTGGTGAAAGCTTTACATTTGCAAAACTTTTCCAACCCAAATACTTGACCTCACTATAATAGGAAATAGAGTCATGCTACTGTCTTATATAAGGCCCAGTTAGCTTGTGGGTAGAGAGGAGCAGAGGAAGAGGACATTAGGAGTAGCAGTGCATTAATGCCGGCCTGATCTGCTCCACTCAGCCTCTTACTGCGACACTGCCAGGGGGACAGTACCAGCTATCTAACTGTCCGGGACGGTTCCCCATGTGATGCTCTATTTTTGACCAGAGACCATACAGACTTTACAAACATTATATAGCCCTCTTCATCCAAAGTTTCTCAATGGCATAACACACAGGGAGAGTGTGTTTAAAATGGTGCAGTAACCATCCATTTTATTACGTTTTCTGCCTGGTATAAAAGCATATTCTCATTCCGAGAAGCGGCCCACGCAGGGATAGAGAGAATATTTATGGTTTCCTTAAGTGATGTTTCCTATAATGTAATTGCATATCTAACACAGAGAGAGAGTGAGAGAGAGAGAGAGGGCAGAATAGAGAGACGGTGGGTGGGACAGAATAGATTGCACACTCATGCCTTCCACTTCTCTCCGTTCATTCCTCTCTGCTGCCGTTTGTGCCCATACAGGAAGCCATGGATGTTAATCTGATTGCTGGTTCTGAAGACGGAAAGATAATTCAATCTAACAGGAGCTAACCCAGTTACATGCACTGTTACGTATTGGGACAGCCTCTAGTCTGGCAGGTACACACACAAGTACACACACACGTACACTCACATACACACAGACAGACACTCACACAGAGGAATGGCCGTTGCCTGAGGCAAAGGGGAACACAGTAGGGGTGTGTCTGTGAGAGAGAAAGAGACATGGAGGAGGGGGGCTGGATTTGGGAGTAGTTCCCTGCTGACACGAAGGGATGTGCTTGGCCCCTGAGGCCCCAAGCCAAGACATCACAGAGCACACACATCTCAGTGAAGTGTCTGGGATGGGTCTGCTCTAGATTTCTGCCCCTGCAAGACTATTCTCTGAGTGTTTTTTGGCACACACATCAACCAAAGTAGTCGGTTCACGACTTGTCCAAGCCACACACACACACACACACACACACACACACACACACACATACAGTATGTGTTCACAGTCTCTATGGATAGTGTCCCTGATCTGAGAATAGCCCTATAGACCCAGGTAGTTATGACCTATTAAAAAGGACACTGACATCTTTACCCCTGAAACCCACCATATATCACTAGACAGACACATGTTGGACTGACAGGTCTGCTTCTAATAAACAGGTGTTACGACTTCAACAATAAATGTCTTCAAACACACAGAGAACAGCTTTTACTGTCTCAAACCTTGTTATGCAAAGGAAGAAGTGGATTAAGCAAAAGGAAGAGGCGCTTGGTTTACAGAAACAGGCCCCTTTGTATCATTGTAGCCCAGGCCAAAGTAACAGACTGGGTTGTGTCACTGAAAACATCAGTATGACAATGATAGTTGACCTCTCTCTCTCTCTCTCTCTCTCTCTCTCTCTCTCTCTCTCTCTCTCTCTCTCTCTCTCTCTCTCTCTCTCTCTCTCTCTCTCTCTCTCTCACTCACTCATTCACTCACTCATTCACTCACTCACTCACTCACTCACTCACTCCCTCCCTCTTTCACCATGCGAAATTAAAGGAGCAATTTGTCTCTTAGTCTAACACACACACACACACACACACACACACACACACACACACACACACACACACACACACACACACACACACACACACACACACACACACACACACACAGGCTATTTATCTCTCAGTCTAAAGAGGCAGAGCAGAACTAGCAGATCAATACAGATATCTTTATGGCTGCTAACCGGCCTTTAATATATTATGGATGGTGGTTCTCACTGGATTAGATTTGAGCACAGCAGTTTCTCTTGATCACAACACCCTGGGGAGACAGTTGGTTAGGGATACACTGATGCAGGACGCCTTGTCTTATGACTCACATACAGCAGAGAGACAGATAGTTATTATAGGTTAGACTGAATGGCATGCCAAGATGATTTATTGCAGATATTATAGAAATACACATTGCGATGACGACTGATTTGTTGAATCGTTCAACGCGAGGGAGCAAGTCGCCTTCCATGAACACAACAGCTGCTCACAGTACAGTAGTGCCACATATGGGGAACTGTATACAACACATCCGCTATCTCTCATCATCTTTACCTGAGTGAAACAGTAACTAGAAGTATAATTCTATTCAATAGGAGCACATAATGATGTTCCATTAGCCCAGGCAGAGGACACACACCATACTGTCAGAAAGCAGCCACGTACAGTAAGAGTCTCAGTGAAGGGAGAGCTCTGTTCAGCTGCTGTTTATTGTTAGCTGCTGGCGCTAATTGCTGTTTCTGCTTGAGCACATTCAGACAAACACAATAAGGAGAGGGCATCATTATTTACCCCACGCTAAGGCTCTCTAACTGACATTCACTGGTGCTAAGCAAATTTTCCACATTATGTAATTTCTGGAATTTATCTGTCCAACTATAACAATGGTCACATTGGATTACACAATGAGTTACCAGATAGACTGAGGATTTTTTTTAAGGTGAAATGATTTTCACTCTCTCTCCCTCTACCCCTCCCTCCATCCATCTCTCCCTTCCTCTTTCTTTGTCTCTCTCATCCCTCCCTCTCTCTCTCCCTCCCTCTCCCTCTCGTTCTCTCTCCCTCTCTCTCTCCCTCCGTCTCTCTCAGGGTAATTTCACTAATGGAATGGTTTGTATTCAGGGCAGTTTCCTGCCAGCCAGAGTGAATGATGCTCCCTAAATGCTTAAAGGGATATTGAATCATTCTCCTGCTGAGGGTAAGTATACAGCTGTAGCAAAGTGGTGCAAGACCTCACCATTACCACTACACCTCAGTGATACGAAAGTGTTACACCCCTGTACTTCTTGCTGGGGGTCATGAAGAGGTCGTGGTGTGTGTGAGAGAGGGAGAGAGAAAAAGAGAGGGAGAGAAAGAAAGAGAGAGAGAAAGAGAGAGATGGGAAGAAAGAGAGAAAGAGGGAGAGAGAGAGGGGGAGAAAGAGAGAGAAAGAGAAAGACAGAGAGAAAGAGAGAGAGAAAGAGAGAGCGAGAAAGAGAGAGAGGGTTCTGAGGAAAGCTGTATTTTACACACCCAGCTCAGGCTTGTCAGGGGCCAATCCAATACTGATGTGTTATCTTCACCCAGGGACCGCCTCCATCTGCAAATCTAATCAGTGTGTGTGTGTGTGTGTGTGTGTGTGTTTGTGTGTGTGTGTGTGTGTGTGTGTGTGTGTGTGTGTGTGTGTGTGTGTGTGTGTGTGTGTGTGTGTGTGTGTGTGTGTGTGTGTGTGTGTGTGTGTGTGTGTGTGTGTGTGTGTGTCAAATCACATTTTATTGGTCACATACACATACAGTGCATTCGGAATTATTCAGACCCCTTGACTTTTTTCACATTTTGTTACAGCCTAATTCGAAAATGTATTAAATAAAAAATGCTCCTCATCAGTCTACACACAATACCCCATAATGATGAAGCGAAAACAGGTTTTCATTAAATAGTACCCACAAAACACCAGTCTCAACGTCAACAGTGAAGAGGCGACTCCAGGATGCTGGCCTTTTAGGCAGAGTTGCAAAGTAAAAGTCATATCTCAGACTGGCCAATAAAATGAAAAGATTAAGATGGGCAAAAGAACACAGAAGGCCAGCATCCCGGAGTCGCCTCTTCACTGTTGACGTTGAGACTGGTGTTTTGCTGTTACTATTTAATGAAGCTGCCAGTTGAGGACTTGTGAGGTGTCTGTTTCTCAAGCGTGACACTCTAATGTACTTGTCCTCTTGCTTGGGCCTCCCACTCCTTCTATTCTGGTTAGAACCAGTTTGCGCTGTTCTGTGAAGGGAGAAGTACACAATGTTGTACGAGATCTTCAGTTTCTCGGCAATTTCTTACATGGAATAGCTTTCTTTTCTCAGAACAATAATAGACTGACGAGTTTCAGAAGAAAATTATTTGTTTCTGGCCATTTTGAGCCTGTAATCGAACCCACAAATGCTGATACTCCAGATACTCAACTAGTCTAAAGAAGGCCAGTTTTATTGCTTCTTTAATCAGGACAACAGTTTATATGTACTAACATAATTGCAAAGGGGTTTTCTAATGATCAATTAGCCTTTTAAATGCTAAACTTGGATTAGCTAACACAACGTGCCTTTGGAACACAGGAGTGATGGTTGCTGATAATGGGCCTCTGTACGACTATGTAGATATTCCATAAAAAAAGTAAAAAGAAGTGGGAAGTTTACATACACTTAGGTTGGAGTCATTAAAACTCCTTTTTCAACCACTCCACAAATCTTGTTAACAAACTGTAGTTTTGGCAAGTCGGTTACTCTACTATCTACTTTGTGCATGACACAAGTAATTTTTCCAACAATTGTTTACAGACAGATTATTTAACTTAAAATTCACTATATCACAATTCCAGTGGGTCAGAAGTTTACATAAGTTACACATACACAGTTGACTGTGCCTTTAAACAGCTTAGACATTTCCAGAAATGATGTCATGGCTTTAGAAGCTTTTGTTAGGCTAATTGACATCATTTTGTCACGTTTGTTTGAAGGAGCGGCCTAGAATGCAGCGTGTTCGTAGTTCCACATATTTATTGAAACGTGAAACTGAATGCAATACACGTAAACACTTGAAAATACAAAAACAACAAACCGTGACGCAGAGAGGAAAACACACTACTCAAAAGATAATAACCCACAATGAGAAAAACCCCTACTTAAATAACCCCAAGCATACTTCCAAAGTATGGCTTATGGACAGGAGGAATGGGCCAAAATTCACCCAACTTATTGTGGAAAGCTTGTGGAAGGCTACCCGAAATGTTTGACCCAAGTTAAACAATTTGTAAAGGCAATGCTACCAAATACTAATTGAGTGAATGGAAACTTCTGGCTAACTGGGAATGTGATGAAAGAAATAAAAGCTGATGTAAATCATTCTTGTCACGACACCTACGGAAGGTGGCGCCCCTCCTCGCCCGGGCGGCGCTCGGCGGTCGTCGTCGCCGGCCTACTAGCTACCATCGATTTATGATTCACGTTCTGTTAGTTAGGCCTAGGTTAGTTGCGCACCTGTTTTGTGTTAGTAGTTAGTGGGGAAGGGTATTTAGGCTAGCTAGTTAGGTTTGTTGCTTGTGCGGGATTGTTCGTTTGTCAGGGTGTGTTTTTGTTATGAGGTTCTGTATTTTGCCTTTTGGAGTTACGCTATTCGTTTTGGGCTGCGTCCCTGGTTACGTTCTTTTAAGGGTGGTGCGTTTCTTTCTGCACACCTTGCACTCCGTACCTTTGCTTATTTTCCGTGTGGATATTTTATTAAATTCATTCACGGAATCATTCTGTCTCCTGCGCCTGACTCTCCTGAATCCACAAGCCACCCGTTGTGACAATTCTATCTACTATTATTCTGACATTTCACATTCTTAAAATAAAGTGGTGATCCTAACTGACCTATGACAGGGAATTTTTACTAGGATTAAATGTCAGGAATTGTGAAAAACTGAGTTTAAATGTATTTGGCTAAGCTGTATGAAAACTTCTGACTTCAACTGTATGTACATAGGGCAGCAGCCTCTAAGGTGCTGTGTTGAGTAATCGGGTTTTAGCCGGCTTGTGACTTTGACTACGTTCAGGGCATGTTACTGGGTGGAGGCCGGCTAGTGATGGCTGTTAAACAGTCTGATGGCCTTGAGATAGAGGCTGTTTTTCAGTCTCTCTGTCCCAGCTTTGATGCACCTGTACTGACCTCGCCTTCTGGATGATAGTGGGGTGAACAGGCTGTGGCTCGGGTGGCTGAGGTCCTTGATGACCTTCTTGGCCTTCCTGTGACACCTGGTGCTGTAGATGTCCTGGAGGGCAGGCAGTGTGCCCCCAGTGATGCGTTGGGCTGATCGCACCACCCTCTGGAAAGCCCTGCAGTTGCCGTACCAGGCAACTACCACACGTACCAGTGTGTGTGTGTGTGTGTGTGTGTGTGTGTGTGTGTGTGTGTGTGTGTGTGTGTGTGTGTGTGTGTGTGTGTGTGCGTGGGAGCACACTTGTGTGTAGTTTCAGGGTTCTATCACAGGAGTGACACGTTTATATGTTACATTAGCATGGTGACTCCAGGGGACTAATGTGAAACATAGGGACATGTCAGGAATGATGAAATGCTGTAAAGGTTCAGGGCACTCCGCATATGAGAACCACAAATAGGAAAATCTATTTTCTATAATCGAATAAGAGGAGGTAAAGTAGGAGAGGAAGGGGGAGAGGAGGAGGAGGAGGAGGAGGAGGAGGGAGGTGGATAGCATTCAGGAAGCAGTAGAGTAATCATTCGTGGTTGTTAAAAACAGGAAGAGGTTGTTCCACTGGTGGCTAATTAAGGTGTGTGTGTGTGTGTGTGTGTGTGTGCGTGCGTGCGTGCGTGCGTGCGTGCGTGAGAGAGAGAGAGGAAGAAAGAGAGAGAGAGGAAGAAAGAAGAGAGAGAGAGAGAGAGAGAGAGAGAGAGAGAGAGAGAGAGAGAGAGAGAGAGAGAGAGAGAGAGAGAGAGAGAGAGAGAGAGAGAGAGAGAGAGAGAGAGAGAGAGAGAGAGAGAGAGAGAGAGAGAGGAGAGAGAGAGAGAGAGAGAGAGAGAGAGAGAGAGAGAGAGAGAGGAAGAAAGAGAGAGAGAGAGAGAGAGAGAGAGAGAGAGAGAGAGAGAGAGGGAATGTGTGTTTAACACTACAGTAATGTCCTTATCTATTTTGTTTACAAAGGTGTCCTGCAAACCACATGTCACAGTCATGTCCAGCTTTGGCTATATACTGTATAGGTCTAGAGTTGATATAGCTGCTACCTCCCTTCTGGCAAATCGATGACTGCTTCGCGGGGTGAAAAAGGGGGGTATTACAATGGTGGTGGATGAGGTTTTAGTCCCAGAGGGCTGAGATGGGGCGAAGGTCAACTCAACACTCAGATCAAAAGGTTAATATCTATTTGTATTTATTTTTTATGCATCAATAATGAGGGGGGCGACAGAGTGGACGTAGCTAAGGGCCAGACCACTGCTCTGGGGAAGGCCTCACCAGTGGTCACTCTTTCTCCCTCCCTCTCTCTCTCTCTTGCTCTCTCGCTCTCCCTCTCCCTCTGCTGACCTATTACTATGACTAAGTGAATGGATCTTCAGAATGAGGATCTATTAGCAGAGCAGAGATGAGAAGCAGATATTTCAGTAGATGATCTCCAGGGAGGGATATGGTGATCATTCATTACAGCAACATTCTCTAAGAGTGGCTATTACGGCACATAAACCGTCTGAGTGGTTCAATTCCCCAGAAATACATTCAAATGTCAGGACATATTGTTTATTAATGGTCCTGCCAGGCGCAGAAAGAAAAATGTCAAACTGAATAAATACAGAAGGCTTCAGAAAGAAAAGCAGACTGAATTGAAGGAAAGTTCAATGTTGTTATACTGGATAAAGGAGTGAAATATGTAGCCTGGTGCCCTTTCAGTCTCATTGACTATCAGTCTCATTTAGATAATGTTGCATTTTGACATGTAAATGAAAGATAGGCCTGCTGGTACAATCAACTCAACAGCAACTCAATTAATCCCACTTAAAATGTCAATTAACCTAATTTCTCAAATTCAATTAGGCTAATTTCTTACTATCGTCATGAGAAAATGATATTCAATGTCAAGAATACTAATCTAAGAATAGACCCCTGGTTGTCCAGGTTGGTACACTGACTGATTAACACAACAATCTCAGGATTGTATGTGTTTGTGATTAAGCCCCCTGCTAAGACGAGTTGTTCCAATCACACATTGTGGGGTTTTCTTTACCCTCACAGTATGAGGGTGAGTGTGTGGGAGGGGGAGAGGTTATGGGAAGGGAAATGTCAAGCATCAGCCCATCCATAATTACTATAGTCCAGCAGGGGTCTGTTTGTTCTGGGGGGGAGACCTCCACATGATTGCATTCTGAAACCGTTCGGAACAGGTAGTGCAAATATTAAGACAACATGTTGTGATGTTTTTGTTCCCTTTGGCAAGGGTTTTTTCAGCTGTTCGCAGTTCTTAACCTCCTGCCAAATGGATGACTGTATTAGAGACACATATTTCCCTATTACATGACCCACAAAGTATTCGAAAACAAATCCAATTTTGATAAACCAGTGAAGAACAAGCAGTGAAGAACAAGCACCATCGTAAATACAACCCATATTTCTGTAGACATAATCACAATATAACATTTCAAATGTCTCTATTCATTTGAAACTTGTGTGAGTGTAATGTTGTACTGTTAATTTATCATTGTTTATTTAACTTTTGTTTATTATAGTATACAGTATACAGTTTTCCTAGAGGTATGTTACTGTCTCAACTGTCAACAGTATAAAACACCCTCCTTTACTACTCACAGCAGTGTACTCTCTGTACTGTCTGCCTAAAGGGCTGCATCTTTATTTCTCAATCAGTCTGAGTCTCTCCACTCAGAGGAAGAGTAGCCTTGCTTACTGTGATGTTACACACATAGCGGATCTCCACTACCAGTACTGCTGAGTGAGGAGCAGAGAGATGACTTCACCACTACCAGTACTGCTGAGTGAGGAGCAGAGAGATGACTTCACCACTACCAGTACTGCTGAGTGAGGAGCAGAGAGATGACTTCACCACTACCAGTACTGCTGAGTGAGGAGCAGAGAGATGACTTCACCACTACCAGTACTGCTGAGTGAGGAGCAGAGAGAAGACTTCACCACTACCAGTACTGCTGAGTGAGGAGCAGAGAGATGACTTCACCACTACCAGTACTGCTGAGTGAGGAGCAGAGAGATGACTTCACCACTACCAGTACTGCTGAGTGAGGAGCAGAGAGATGACTTCACCACTACCAGTACTGCTGAGTGAGGAGCAGAGAGAAGACTTCACCACTACCAGTACTGCTGAGTGAGGAGCAGAGAGATGACTTCACCACTACCAGTACTGCTGAGTGAGGAGCAGAGAGATGACTTCACCACTACCAGTACTGCTGAGTGAGGAGCAGAGAGATGACTTCACCACTACCAGTACTGCTGAGTGAGGAGCAGAGAGATGACTTCACCACTACCAGTACTGCTGAGTGAGGAGCAGAGAGATGACTTCACCACTACCAGTACTGCTGAGTGAGGAGCAGAGAGAAGACTTCACCACTACCAGTACTGCTGAGTGAGGAGCAGAGAGATGACTTCACCACTACCAGTACTGCTGAGTGAGGAGCAGAGAGATGACTTCACCACTACCAGTACTGCTGAGTGAGGAGCAGAGAGATGACTTCACCACTACCAGTACTGCTGAGTGAGGAGCAGAGAGATGACTTCACCACTACCAGTACTGCTGAGTGAGGAGCAGAGAGATGACTTCACCACTACCAGTACTGCTGAGTGAGGAGCAGAGAGATGACTTCACCACTACCAGTACTGCTGAGTGAGGAGCAGAGAGATGACTTCACCACTACCAGTACTGCTGAGTGAGGAGCAGAGAGATGACTTCACCACTACCAGTACTGCTGAGTGAGGAGCAGAGAGATGACTTCACCACTACCAGTACTGCTGAGTGAGGAGCAGAGAGAAGACTTCACCACTACCAGTACTGCTGAGTGAGGAGCAGAGGGATGACTTCACCACTACCAGTACTGCTGAGTGAGGAGCAGAGAGATGACTTCACCACTACCAGTACTGCTGAGTGAGGAGCAGAGAGAAGACTTCACCACTACCAGTACTGCTGAGTGAGGAGCAGAGAGATGACTTCACCACTACCAGTACTGCTGAGTGAGGAGCAGAGAGATGACTTCACCACTACCAGTACTGCTGAGTGAGGAGCAGAGAGATGACTTCACCACTACCAGTACTGCTGAGTGAGGAGCAGAGAGATGACTTCACCACTACCAGTACTGCTGAGTGAGGAGCAGAGAGATGACTTCACCACTACCAGTACTGCTGAGTGAGGAGCAGAGAGATGACTTCACCACTACCAGTACTGCTGAGTGAGGAGCAGAGAGATGACTTCACCACTACCAGTACTGCTGAGTGAGGAGCAGAGAGATGACTTCACCACTACCAGTACTGCTGAGTGAGGAGCAGAGAGATGACTTCACCACTACCAGTACTGCTGAGTGAGGAGCAGAGAGATGACTTCACCACTACCAGTACTGCTGAGTGAGGAGCAGAGAGAAGACTTCACCACTACCAGTACTGCTGAGTGAGGAGCAGAGAGATGACTTCACCACTACCAGTACTGCTGAGTGAGGAGCAGAGAGATGACTTCACCACTACCAGTACTGCTGAGTGAGGAGCAGAGAGATGACTTCACCACTACCAGTACTGCTGAGTGAGGAGCAGAGAGATGACTTCACCACTACCAGTACTGCTGAGTGAGGAGCAGAGAGATGACTTCACCACTACCAGTACTGCTGAGTGAGGAGCAGAGAGATGACTTCACCACTACCAGTACTGCTGAGTGAGGAGCAGAGAGATGACTTCACCACCACCAGTACTGCTGAGTGAGGAGCAGAGAGATGACTTCACCACTACCAGTACTGCTGAGTGAGGAGCAGAGAGATGACTTCACCACTACCAGTACTGCTGAGTGAGGAGCAGAGAGATGACTTCACCACTACCAGTACTGCTGAGTGAGGAGCAGAGAGATGACTTCACCACTACCAGTACTGCTGAGTGAGGAGCAGAGAGAAGACTTCACCACTACCAGTACTGCTGAGTGAGGAGCAGAGAGATGACTTCACCACTACCAGTACTGCTGAGTGAGGAGCAGAGAGATGACTTCACCACCACCAGTACTGCTGAGTGAGGAGCAGAGAGAAGCACGTAGAGTGTCTGCTGCTACGGCTCATAGACCCTGGCACTACAGGCAGGGCTATTCATTACACTTTAAAGACACACACTGTCACTTCTATTACAGCCAACCACGGCCTGACTGCCTGACTGAGTGGGGAGAGAAAAATGGCACCAAAACACTGAGTGTCCCCTGGAGATGGTGGAGAGGGGTGAGAGAGAGGGGGCTGTGATGGATGGCTGTGTGACCCAGGCAGACAGGGTGAGGAGGGTGAGGAGGGGTGAGGCAGCCGTGGGTTTTATAGATGAGAGCCTGTGTGTGTGTGTTGGGACTGTGGAGTTCCGTAGCCCAGCCGTGGCATGCACGTATGTAAGCAAGCGGGCACACAGACAGACACACAAACACATACACACAGTACGACACCACCCCCTGACCCAACAACCAGAGTGGAGCGAGAATCAACACACACGCAGACAGACCGAGACCACGCAGCCCAGTCGTGTCAGGATGAGAGAGGCTTACTAAGGAGGTTCTGTCAGCAGTTCTTCGGTGTCAAAACAGACAGCCTCCATATTCAACAGATAAAGAAAGCTACCCACACCACGGGAATACACAAGCAGAGACAACCTGTCAATCTACATTAACCCAGCCCCAGCCTCAGCCACAGCCCCAGATATTCCCACCCAAATGCAAATGGGACAATGTTTATCACCTTGCAGCATCTTATTTGAGAAACAAATAGTTTGGCACACAAAAAACCTTAATCAGCAGAGGGTGGGGGGACATAATCTTGCTCTCTGCAGGACAAAAGGAATAAAAAAACTAAACCAATCATTGAAAGTGTCTGCAGTGTTTAATTAAGAAACAGTTTATAATGTAGACTGTTCAAAGGTATGCTTTGTTTCCATCATAAAAATGTATAGTTCCTGGAAGGTGTGGTGATTTATAAGTAAATAATCTGGACAGCACATTGTTCCTGCTGACTGAGTTTGCACTCCGAGCATAGAGATGTACAGAGGACTATAGTGGCGTTTTAGCATGGGCAGTGCCATTGAGGACTTTCAACTTTTTGAAGTAGTCAACTAGGTGGGACTTCCTAAGGATCACATAATTCCATTCAGGTCATCAGGAGTGAACAGCCAATGTATTATACTTGTGAGTAAACATTCCATAACTGCAGGTGGAAGTAAATTGCTAACCTTGGCTTTATACCTGTACAAACAACACACTTCAGGTGGCACTATTACATAATTACATAATGGTGCCAGAGGGGATGGCTGCGGTTTTACGGGCTCTTAACCAACTGTGCTATTTTGTGTGTTTTTTGCATTGTTTGTAACTTATTTTGTACATAATGTTGCTGCTACCATCTCTTATGACTGAAAATACCTTCTGGACATCAGAACAGCGATTACACACCTCGAACTGGACTAATACTTTTTCTTTATTGGGTCCGACGTGAAGGAGAGAACGGATGCTGCTTCTCCGAGACCAGGCCTAAATCCCCGTCATTTGCGTGAAGAAAAGATGGAAGTACAGGGGATGGAGATCGAGGGGGCCTTGTGAGAATTCGTCGGCAAGTGGGTAACCCGCCTCTACCATCCGTTCTATTGGCCAACATGCAATCACTGGAAAATAAACTGGATGATCTCCTCTCGAGACTATCCTACCAACGGGACATTAAAAACTGTAATATCTCTTATGTTTCACCGAGTCGTGGCTGAACGACGACAAAGATAACATTCAGCTGGCTGGGTTGTCCATGCATCGGCAGGACAAAACAGCTATGTATGGTAAGACGAGGGGTGGGGTGTGTGTCTATTTGTCAATAACAGCTGGTGTGCGATGTCAAACATTAAGGAGGTCTCAAGGTATTGCTCGCCTGAGGTAGAGCACCTCATGAAAACTGTAGACCACACTATCTACAAAGAGAGTTTTCATCTATATTTTTCGCAGCCATCTATTTACCAAAAAAAACTGATGCTGGCACTAAGACCGCACTCAACGAGATGTATAAGTCCATAAGCAAACAAGAAAATGCTCATCCAGAAGCGGCGCTCCTAGTGGCTGGGGACTTTAATGCAGGAAAACTTAAATCAGTTTTACCTAATTTCTACCAGCATGTCACATGTGCAACCAGAGGAAAAAAACTCTAGATCACCTTTACTCCACACACAGAGACATACACAAAGCTCTCCCTTGCCCTCCATTTGGCAAATCTGACCATAATTCTATCCTCCTGATTCCTAATTGCAAGAAAAATCTAAAGCAGGATGCACCATTGACTCGCTCAATATGGAAGTGGTCAATGACGCGACTGCTATGCTACAGGACTGTTTTCCTTGCACAGATGGAATATGTTCTGGGATTCATCCAATGGCATTGAGGAGTATTCCACCTCAGTCACCGGCTTCATCCTATAGGGAGGAGGTCAGAGATCTGTCAGTGTGGTGCCAGGACAACCTCCTCTCCCTCTATGTGAGCAAGACAAAGGAGATGATTTCGGACTACAGGAAAAGGAGGGCCAAACACACCCCGGGGCTGTAGCGGAGCGGGTCGAGTTTTAAGTTCCTTGGTGTCCACATCACCAACAAACAATCATGGTCTAAACACACCAAAACAGTCGTGAAGAGGGCACGACAACACCTTTTCCTCCTAAGGAGTTCTACTGCTGCACCATCAAGAGAATCCTGACCGGTTGCTTCACCGCCTGGTATGGCAACTGCTCGGCATCTGACCGTAAGGTGCTACAGAGGTTAGTGGGTATGGCCCAGTACATCAGTACATCATACTAGGCAGTGTCAGAGGAAGGCCCCAAAAATTATCAAAGACTGCAGTTACCAACGTCATAGACTGTTCTCTCTGCTACTGCACGGCAAGCGGGACTGGAGCGCCAAGTATAGGACCAAAAGACTCCTTAACAGCTTCTACCCCCAAGCCATAAGACTGCTGAACAGTTAATCAAATGGACACCAGGACTATTTACATTGACACCCCCCCCCCCCCCTTTGTTTTTACACTGCTGCTACTCGCTGTTTATTATCTATGCGTAGTCACTTTACCCCTACTTACATGTACAAATTACCTCGACTAACTTGTACCCCCGCACATTGCTACCCATGGCCCGGCTAGCTGTCTGAATCGCCGTGACCACAACCGACCTCACTACTCACTGGACCCTTTTGATCACTTGGCTAAGCATGGCTCTCCTTAATGTCAATATGCCTTGTCCATTGCTGTTCTGGTTAGTTTTTATCGGCTTATTTCAGTGTAGAGCCTCTAGCCCTGCTCATTATACCTTATCCAACCTCTCAGTTCCACCACCCACACATGCGATGACATCACCTGGTTTCAATGATGTTTCTAGAGACAATATCTCTCTCATCATCACTCAATGCCTAGGTTTACCTCCACTGTATTCACATCCTACCATACCTTTGTCTGTACATTATACCTTGAAGCTATTTTATCGCCCCCAGAAACCTGCTCCTTTTACTCTCTGTTCCAGACGTCGTAGATGACCAATTCTCATAGCTTTTAGCAGTACCCTTATCCTACTCCTCCTCTGTTCCTCTGGCGATGTAGAGGTGAATCCAGGCCCTGCAGTGCCAAGCTCCACTCCTATTCCCCAGGTGCTCTCTTTTGATGACTTCTGTAACCGTAATAGCCTTGGTTTCATGCATGTTAACATTAGAAGCCTCCTCCCTAAGTTTGTTTTATTCACTGCTTTAGCACACTCTGCCAACCCGGATGTCCTAGCCGTGTCTGAATCCTGGCTTAGGAAGACCACCAAAAACTCTTAAATCTCCATCCCTAACTACAACATTTTCAGACAAGATAGAACGGCCAAAGGGGGTGGTGTTGCAATCTACTGCAGAGATAGCCTGCAGAGTTCTGTCCTACTATCCAGGTCTGTACCCAAACAATTTGAACTTCTACTTTTAAAAATACCCCTCTCTAAAAACAAGTCTCTCACCGTTGCCGCCTGCTATAGACCACCCTCTGCCCCCAGCTGTGCCCTGGACACCATATGTGAACTGATTGCCCCCCATCTATCTTCAGAGCTCATGTTGCTAGGTGACCTAAACTGGGACATGCTTAACACCCCAGCCATCCTACAATCTAAACTTGATGCCCTCAATCTCACACAAATTATCAATGAACCTACCAGGTACCACCCCAAAGCCGTAAACACGGGCACCCTCATAGATATCATCCTAACCAACTTGCCCTCTAAATACACCTCTGCTGTTTTCAACCAAGATCTCAGCGATCACTGCCTCATTGCCTGCATCCGTAATGGGTCAGCGGTCAAACAACCTCCACTCATTACTGTCAAACGCTCCCTGAAACACTTCAGCGAGCAGGCCTTTCTAATCGACCTGGCCCGGGTATCCTGGAAGGATATTGACCTCATCCCTTCAGTAGAGGATGCCTGGTTATTTTTTTTAAATGCCTTCCTCACCATCTTAAATAAGAATGCCCCATTCAAGAAATTTAGAACCAGGAACAGATATAGCCCATGGTTCTCTCCAGACCTGACTGCCCTTAACCAACACAAAAACATCATGTGGCGTTCTGCATTAGCATCGAACAGCCCCCGTGATATGCAACTTTTCAGGGAAGTTAGAAACCAATATACACAGGCAGTTAGGAAAGCCAAGGCTATCTTTTTCAAACAGAAATTTGCATCCTGCAACACAAACTCAAAAACGTTCTGGGACACTGTAAAGTCCTTGGAGAATAAGAGCACCTCCTCCCAGCTGCCCACTGCACTAAGGATAGGAAACTCTGTCACCACCGATAAATCCACTATAATTGAGAATTTCAATAAGCCTTTTTCTACGGCTGACCATGCTTTCCACCTGGCTACCCCTACCCCGGGGTCAACAGCACTGCACCCCCCACAGCAACTCGCCCAAGCCTTCCCCATTTCTCCTTCTCCCAAATCCAGTCAGCTGATGTTCTGAAAGAGCTGCAATATCTGGACCCCTACAAATCAGCCGGGCTAGACAATCTGGACCCTTTCTTTCTAAAATGATCTGCCGAAATTGTTGCAACCCCTATTACTAGCCTGTTCAACCTCTCTTTCGTGTCGTCTGAGATTCCCAAAGATTGGAAAGCAGCTGCGGTCATCCCCCTCTTCAAAGGGGGGGGCACTCTTGACCCAAACTGCTACAGACCTATATCTATCCCACCCTGCCTCTCTAAAGTCTTCAAAGCCAAGTCAGCAAACAGATTACTGACCATTTCGAATCCCACCGCACCTTCTCCGCTATGCAATCTGGTTTCAGAGCTGGTCATGGATGCACCTCAGCCACGCTCAAGGTCCTAAACGATATCTTAACCGCCGTTGATAAGAAACAATACTGTGCAGCCATATTCATTGACCTGGCCAAGGCTTTTGACTCTGTCAATCACCACATCCTCATCGGCAGACTCAACAGCCTTGGTTTCTCAAATGAATGCCTCGCCTGGTTCACCAACTACTTCTCTGATAGAGTTCAGTGTGTCAAATCGGAGGGCCTGTTGTCCGGGCCTCTCTATGGGGGTGCCACAGGGTTCAATTCTTGGGCCGACTCTTTTCTCTGTATACATCAATGACGTCGCTCTTGCTGCTGGTGAGTCTCTGATCCACCTCTACGCAGATGACACCATTCTGTATACTTCTGGCCCTTCTTTGGACACTGTGTTGACTACCCTCCAGACGAGCTTCAATGCCATACAACTCTTCTTCCGTGGCCTCCAACTGCTCTTAAATACAAGTAAAAGTAAATGCATGCTCTTCAACTGATCTCTGCCTGCATCTGCCCGCCCATCCAGCATCACTACTCTGGACGCTTCTGACTTAGAATATGTGGACAACTACAAATACCTAGGTGTCTGGTTAGACTGTAAGCTCTCCTTCCAGACTCACATCAAACATCTCCAATCCAAAGTTAAATCTATAATTGGCTTCCAATTTCACAACAAAGCATCTTCCACTCATGCTGCCAAACATACCCTCGTAAAACTGACCATCCTACCGATCCTCGACTTCGGCGATGTCATTTACAAAATGGCTTCCAATACCCTACTCAATAAATTGGATGCAGTGTATCACAGTGCCATCCGTTTTGTCACCAAATCCCCATATACTACCCACCACTGCGACCTGTACGCTCTCGTTGGCTGGCCCTCGCTTCATACTCGTCACCAAACCCACTGGCTCCAGGTCATCTACAAGACCCTGCTAGGTAAAGTTCCCCCTTATCTCAGCTCGCTGGTCACCATAGCAGCACCCACCTGTAGCACACGCTCCAGCAGGTATATCTCTCTGGTCACCCCCAAAGCCAATTTCTCCTTTGGCCGCCTCTCCTTCCACTTCTCTGTTGCCAATGACTGGAACGAACTACAAAACCTTTGAAACTGGAAACACTTATCTCCCTCACTAGCTTTAAGCACCAGCTGTCAGAGCAGCTCACAGATTACTGCACCTATACATAGCCCATCTATAATTTAGCCCAAACAACTACCTCTTCCCCTACTGTATTTATTTATTTTGCTCCTTTGCACCCCATTATTTCTATTTCTACTTTGCACTTTCTTCCACTGCAAATCTACCATTTCAGTGTTTTACTTGCTATATTGTATTTATTTCGCCACCATGGCCTTTTTTGCCTTTACCTCCCTTATCTCACCTCATTTGCTCACTTTGTATATAGACTTATTTTTCTACTATATTATTGACTGTATGTTTGTTTTACTCCATGTGTAACTTTGTGTTGTTGTATGTGTCAAACTGCTTGCTTTATCTTGGCCAGGTCGCAATTGTAAATGAGAACTTGTTCTCAACTTGCCTACCTGGTTAAATAAAGGTGAAATAAAATAAATAAATAAATAAATAAATAAACATTGACTCGGTACCGGTACCCCCTTAATATAGCCTGGGTATTGTTATTTTATTTTTTACTTTAGTTTATTTAGGAAATATTTTCTTAACTCTATTACTTGAACAGCATTGTTGGTTAAGGGCTTGTAAGTAAGCATTTCACGGTCAGGTCTACACCTGTTGTGTTCGGGGCATGTGACAAATACAATTAGATTTGATTTGAGTATGCACCTTTTCAGTTTGTTTACCAACTCATAGAAGTAGAAATTGACTACTTCAAAATGGAGATGGCCTAAATGGTGCTGCCCATGCGCTTCCAGACGCCATTATGGGACAGATACAACATTGCGATCTCTATACATCTCTGAGTCATGGGTTGAGATCCTGCCCGACCAGATGCGCAGACATTGCATTGCCTGCCACGTCATCGACTGTGCAGTCGGCCATCAGGTTGCTATATATTATGATATGGTTGGCAGACATGTTAAATACCTATCCAGGTGTTGAAAGATCTGGCTTCCATCTGCAATGTAATCGGGCAGGCCCTCAATCTTTATCAGCTTGATATCCCACCTCCATACTTGGACACCCGCCTCGGAAAGTTGTCTGACTCGTACAACAAATATGGCTTAGAAGAATAGCCAGTGAGAACACCTGGAAGTAGTGAACACTTTCAAAACACCTGGAAGTAGTGAACACTTTCAAAACACCTGGAAGTAGTGAACACTTTCAAAACCATGAGCACATATGTTCTTTAGTTTGTTCATTCATTTGTCAACGCAGGTAAGAAGGTATATCTGTGTAATATTTGTATAAATTGTTCCTTATCCCATACAGTAATTGTACAATAACACATTTCATATGCTATTAGCTATGCAGCCAAATCTATTGACTTTTTGCAATGAGGTAAAAAGAGGAGAGTGGGCATTAGGATGTGTTTAGTACCAAACCTTTTCAGGTCAGTCGTTTCAGACCACTGTGAAAATACTCACGGATACAGTCTCATCCCCTTTCAGGTTCAGGATCATATTCTCTGTGTGCTCTTGCAACATACATTGTAGGAGATAAGCCTTTCACTGTGTTTACTGCGGTGTTGAGGCGGGACGATATTCAAGACGGTTACTACGATGACGTTTGTTCACAGGGTACACAATGCCTCAGACAAAATAGAGATGGGGACAGTTCTGGACATTGCTTATGTGTTTGGAAAGGGAAAGGGGGATACCTAGTCAGTTGTACAACTGAATGCATTCAACTGAAATGTGCCTTCCACATTTAACCCAACCCCTCTGAATCAGAGAGGTGAGTGGGGGCTGCCTTAATCGACATCCACATCTTCGGAGACATGTATTTCGGCATTCCAGCCATTACAATGAGCCTGTCCTCCAATTGCTCCTCCACTGAGTGATAACTATTCCGCTAAGCTTTGTTGTTTTTGTCAGAAAGAGGAGACACACTAGCTCTGAGACATTGTCGCAGCTTGCCAAAGTTGATGCCCAAGTGACTGAGCAAATTAACCTATCTGCAGATTCTGGGACCTGATATATTTGCTGTTGCCATTAAATTAACTTTCCTCCTACTTGTCCTCATACATGGCCTACCAAACCCATGTCATTTACACTATCACACCTTAATTTTGATGTAACCACAGTCAGACCCTCTTTCTTTACGTACTTATTCTACAAGTTAATCATTTTGTATGCATGATTATAAAGCACATACTGTGTGATATGTATTAATGTTTCTGTATGTCTCTTACAGGTGTGTTCATGTCTGAGAGGAGTGTGTTATTGATATATGTATTGGCAGCCCTTCCTCTCTGCCAGTTTCTGGTCCCTTTTAATCTTCCTAAGTGCTTCATCTCTTCATGGATTTTTTTTTTTACATTTCCATGTATTCTGAAGAGTGGTGTGAGTAGTGTCCATAGTCATACAGGAGAGGCCCGTCTAGGCCATTTGCTCTGTTACACTTACAGTATAATTAACATTTAAATACGTTATTTTTTAAAGCTACCGATACCACTGCCACTGTTAGAATTGGGCCATAGTCCCAGTCGCCTTGCCATGGTTTAAATGTGTTGGTTTGCGCTTTCAGTTTTCCGCAAATGCTGCAATCTATCCACGGTTTCTGGTGGGCTCTCCATAAAGCCAGTTAGCCATAGAAATAGCCATAGAAACAGACTTCCCTCTCGCTCCTAGACGTCCACATGGTCCTAAAGTCAATGCCACTAAACTGCATTTGCCTTTTAATCGGGATTGGAATGATTTTAACTTAACTACTTTACACCACTGCTGTTAGGTTTACTCCTGCTCTCCTTCTACTGTTAGCTCCCGAGTGGCACAGCGGTCTAAGGCACTGCATCTCAGTGCTGGAGCTGTCAATACAGACACCCTGGTTTGAATCCAGGCTGTATCACAACCGGCCGTGATTGGGAGTCCCATAGGGCGGCCAAAATTGGCACGGTGTAGGCTGTCATTGTAAATAAGAATTTGTTCTTAACTGACTTGCCTAGTAAAATAAAGGTTAATTAAAATTTTTAAAATACACTGTTGTCATGGAATGAGCCTACATTCCTCTCAATGTTACAGCATATATTCATATTTTGTTCTATATTAGTTGTTTTATCAGCAGTAAGATGACCATGGTGACCCTTATGACAGTACAACTTTACTCTAATGCCCTTTGGCTATACTGTTAGGCAGTGGTGTAAAAAGTACTCAATTGTCATACCCTCATAGATACCTTCATAGAAAATGACTCAAATAAAAGTGAAAGTCACACAGTAAAATACTACTTCAGTAAAAGTATAAAAGTATTTGGTTTTAAATATACTTAAGTATCAAAAGTAAATGGAAGACCTCCACAAGGTCTACAATTTCCAACATCTGAAGATACCACCTAAACCAACGCCTGAAGGTACTACGTTCATCTGTACAAACAATAGTACGCAAGTATAAACACCATGGGACCACGCAGCCATCATACCGCTCAGGATAGAGACGTGTTCTGTCTCCTAGAGATGAACGTACTTTGGTGCGAAAAGCGCAAATCAATCACAGAACAACAGCAAAGGACCTTGGGAAGATGCTGGAGGAAACAGGTACAGAAGTATCTATATCCACAGTAAAACAAGTCCTATATCGACATAACCTGAAAGGCCGCTCAGCAAGGAAGAAGCCACTGCTCCAAAACTGCCATAAAAAAAGCCAGACTACAGTTTGCAACTGCACATGTGGACAAAGATTGTGCTTTTTGGAGAAATGTCTTCTGGTCTGATGAAACAAAAATAGAACTGTTTGGCCACTATGACCATCGTTATGTTTAGAGGAGGCTTGCAAGGGGGAGACAACAAAGTCAAGGTTTTGGAGTGGCCATCACAAAGCCCTGACCTCATCCTATAAAGAATTTGTAGGCAGAACTGAAAAAGTGTGTGCGAGCAAGGAGGCCTACAAATCTGACTCAGTTACACCAACTCTGTCAGGAGGAATGGGCCAAAATTCACCCAACTTATTGTGGGAAGCTTATGGAAGGCTACCCGAAACGTTTGACCCAAGTTAAACAATTTAAAGGCAATGCTACCAAATACTAATTGAGTGTATGTAAACTTCTAACCCACTGGGAATGTGATGAAAGAAATAAAAGCTGAAATAAATTATTCTCTCTACTATAATTCTGACATTTCACATTCTTAAAATAAAGTGGTGATCCAAACAGACCTAAGACAGGGAATTTTTTTTATTGTTGTGAACTGTTAGATACCACTGCACTGTTGGAGCTAGGAACACAAGTATTTCGCTACAACCGCAATAACATCTGCTAATATATGTGTATGTGACCAATAAAATTTGATTTGACATCGATCAGCAGCAAGGGGGGTGGTTTGTTAGAAGTTAGCAGAGCTCTTTAAAAAAAAATATTTTTTTGTAGTACAGGATTTGGTAGAAGGGTTTAGATTCTCTCAATGTTGGTTTCTTTATCCATTTAGTCTGTAAACTTTGATTGACTACACACTACTGTAGGTGCACCTCTAACATTTGTTTGCGGACCAGCATAGTATTATAGAAAAAGAAAGCTTGGCTAAGTAACTGCTGTTTGACTTGACATTAAACTAAACTAGAGTTTTAATCCTGGTGCTGAGCTAGTGTGTAGCAGCTTATTCTTGTATGATGTGTTTGTAGAATATTAAGTCCCCTATCGACTGAGGTGAATGAAGTTATAGCAACAAGGTGATAGTAGCTGGTTTTGTTTTTGCTGTTCTCCAAATTGCATTTTAGAGTTTTAAAATTGTGTAGAAGTGCAGTAAATCAGCTTCAATTTTATAAAAATTCCTTAGAGGGAGGAGAAAATATTTCCCTGTTACTTTGCCATACCCTAGGTTTAGCTGAAATGAGGCCCCTGCGCAGGCCTCTCTTAAAGCTTTTCTCTGGGAATGGACAACAATGACCTTTTCCTGTATGGGCTGCCCGGTGGTAATAATACCCACTTGTGTGGACTGGATGGAGTGACTTAGTAGCTACAGAAACTGGGTGGGAACCATTTAGGACCATGCAGACTCTTTTACAAAATGTAGGAGGCGCACGGTGATGCAGTAAGGAGCTCGATTTGGCCTCTGCAAGCCTCCGGAGCCTCCACAATTGCGTTACACCTTCTGTACTGAGCATCCGGAACACATATTCCGGAGCAAGCATAAATTGGCTTTTAGTCTCATCCCACACACACACATTGACTGATTGATGTGCACTAAACTAAAGACTTAAAGTCACTGGTGTATGTAATGTGAATATTTAAGATTAATAAAATTCATATTCAGTTTAGAGTTATTAACACAATTTATTTATATATTTCCCTTTCTATAATACACATGATTTCCAGTGTTCTGTTTGTAACACTTGGGTTGATGGTCGCTAGTCTAGAGGTTGTATGTTATGGATTAAACTCATATCTGTTGATAGTGATTGATGCCAGACTGGAGGTATAAGGACTGAGGACACACTGATTATTACTTTATTCTGTGAAACACTGTGATTCTGTAGCAGCTGTTATAGTCACTGCCCTTTGGTTTTACTTCCTACAAGCCTCTCTGGCTGGTGTTTACAGTACACTTTGTGCTGTCTGATTAGTATATAACGGGCTTATCTCCAAGAAGCCAGTTAGAGGTCGTCTACGGTTCTGGTTCAGGAAAAAGATGGAGGAAGTGGATGCTGAGTTCGAATCAAGCAAAGTTGGTGAAGATAACTGTTCTGAATGGACAACAGTAGTAGTAAAACCGGAACAAAAAGGAAATGGTCTAAAATTGGAGTGGAGGATACATGTATGAATGATAATGAATCGCTTCTTGCTGGATGCATTTGTTGAGTAAGGATGCATATGTGGGGAAACCATTTGAGCAGTGACGACCTGTCATTCAGGGCAGGTGGGGCAGAGCTCTACCTGTTTTGAACCCCACTTGTTTAGCAAAAAAAATAAAAAAATAAAAAAATATATATATATATATATATATATATATATAGACACACACACACACACACACACATTTGTTTTGCCTGTTTTGCATGTTATTTTGCCATTAATACATATCACATATCAATTTGCAGACAGTGTAAAAATAATAATAAGTGAGTTAATAAAGCTGCTATCACGACTCAGGATATGACCCAGATGCAGACACAGGAGGCAGATAGTACAGTTCTCATAATATTTATTATACAAGGGGACAGGCTAGGGCAGGTCGAGGGCAGGCAGAGGTCAGTAATCCAGGGCAGAGTCAAAGAGGTACAGAACGGCAGGCAGGGTCAGGGCAGGCAGAATGGTCTGTAGTCCAGGGCAGAGTCAATGAGGTATTGAACGGCAGGCAGGGCCAGGGCAGGTAGAATGGTCAGAACAGGGAAGACTAGAAAACCTTACAAAAATGTGAAAACACGCTGGTAAGACTTGACGGGACAAGGCGAACTGGCAACAGACAAACAGAAAACACTGATATAAATACACAGGGGATAAGGGGGAAAATTGGGAGACACCTGGTAGGGGTGGAGACAAGCACAATACAGGTGAAACTGATCAGGACGTGACAGCCGCATACAAACATGGCCTCTTTTTTGCTTTCTTGAGTAAGGCAGCTCCAAAATGCAGGTGGCGGAAAATACGGAGCGTAGGGGTTGGTAATGTTTTCTAGTTGCGCCGTGATTGGTTCAGTGTTCTGTCACTCATGGGGACACTACGTCACCGCAAAATCTACAGGAAGAGCTTGAAAATTCAAGCCCCTTGGGTGCTGCCATAGATTCTACATTAGAAGTGCCCATCCAAGAAAGCTCAAGGTCATTGGTTACAGATAAAATGACGTCAAATCACGTTATATCTACTGTAGCTTTGATTGGACTGATCATGTCAATATCATACTTTAAAAATCTTAGTTAGCAAGGTAGACAAGCAGTCATCATCATGAATCACGTTGACAATCTACTGGCAAATTATTTTCAATCCTTTTCATATGAAGAGAAATGATAGATAAAATGAATCGGTGCTCATCGGCCATTGGACATAAACATAACACTACAAGTTCAAAAATCGCTAATTCAACAATGAGTAATTTGGAAGGAATCAGTGACTAACTGCAAGTGTTTCAAAAGAATCCCTAGCCTGCTATTCAGTGGAGTGGGTGTGTGGTCCAAGTCTGGGTTTAAGGTTCTCTTTTCCAAGTTTAAAAGGATAAACATTCAACACCATAGGTCAGAGGTTGAATACATTGGCCATGCTGTCAATCCAGCATGACTTCTGCCGCATTCAAAACAACTGGAAACTTGGAACTGGGAAATCTCAGACTTCAGTTAGTTCAAGACAACTGGGAACTCTGAAAAAAAACAAGCTCCGACTGGGAAAATACTTTTTGAACGGTCATCTAATTCGGAATTCCAAGTCGGAAATTCAGGCCTCTTTCTAGAGTTCTGACCTGAAAATCACTGATGTCATGATTCAACCTTGTTTTTTTCGGAGTTCCCTCTTGAAACCCTTATTGATCCAAAGAATGCCAGACTTTGATGACAAAATTTGCCCACAAGGACCACCTTCCTGTTCAAGTGAGCACAGCACAACAAGGTAAGTCCAAAAATATATTGTATGCTGCTGCATAAATACCAGGGAGATATGTATACTGTAGCTAAGAAAGTAATACTAAGTTTATGTTGTGTAGTAAGCTGTTAGTAGCCCATGTGCCTCACCCTAATAATTTGGTCCCTTTCCCCCTCATAACTTAGCCTACTGTTCTGACTTGGTGGTGCACATACAGCCTATGGCCTGTTTTAGAAAAATGTAATCATTGAATATTGTAAGAGCTTTCATTGTCTGCTTATATGCCCCCTGTATTTATCCTATGGTTATGACTTGGTGTATAGGGAAAATACTGTAGAACGGCCCATGTTATGAATTCTGTAGTTTTATTGACTATATCCGTCCTAGCTCACTCATTAATGTCTTAATCGAAATGATGGATTGCCTCTTATCTGCTCATCATCCCCTTCTGCCGTAGTTTGTACATCTCAATTGTCAGTAGAAACCACATTTGTTTCTTGCGTATATCCTACCACTGGGGGCGCCACAGCGCATTTTGGAAAAAATTCGTTCCCATTTTCAACGGCCTACTAATCAAACTCAGAAGCTAGGACATGCATATACTTATTTTATATGGATAGAAAACACCCTAAAGTTTCTGAAACTGTTTGAATGGTGTCTGTGAGTATAACAGAACTCGTATGGCAGTCAAAACCCCGAGACCGATTGAACCAGGAAGTGGGATTCTGAATTGTGGACTCGACTTCACAGCCTTCCCTGTAATTCACAACGTGAAATAATGATAATTGAGCACTTTCCAGTGCATCCACTAGATGTCCCCAGTCTTTACAAAGTGTTTTGAGGCTTCTACAGTCGAAACTCAGTGTAGGAGACGATGTGGCAATTGGTCACAGTAGGAGGGCCATCAGCATTGTGACGTCGGCGGCCGTGTCTCCCCCCACCTTTGGAAACGTTTTGAAACAGAATGAAATCGTCCCACTCGAATCTGATTGGCTCTCTTGTTGAAACAGGCCCTGAAGATTAATGTTATACAACGTTTGACATGTTTGAACGAACCTAACGGAGGGAAAATAGTCATTTTTCGTTAGCCAAGTGCCGCGCACGGATCAACATTTGGTTACAGCCTTAGGACGCGCTAACAACAGCAAGCTAATGGAACATAAAGGATGGACTTTTTCGACCGAAAATACATTTGTCGTGGACCTGGGATTCCTGGAAGTGCTTTCTGATGAAGACAACTAAAGGTGAGGGATTATTGGCAATATTATACAAGATCAGATGTGATGTGCGATTGTTCCAAGATGGCGACGAGCTAGGCTTTCTACCTCATTTTCTGAGTATCGCATCCCCTTTTATCTCAAAGTGTGATTACCCTGTAAAGTTAATTTAAAATCTGTTATGACGGGTGTTTTCAAGAGATATTCATCTATAAATCTTAGATTGACAATATTAAAAAAAAAAACCGTTTTCGAATAGTAATTTATAAAATTGTAGCACTGTTTCCCGGGACGCATTTTATGGGAAAATAGTTAGTCAACGTCAGGTGCCGATGTAAAATGCTGTTTTTATATAGAAATATGACCTTTATTGAACAAAAGATTGCATGCTGTGTGTAACATGATGTCCTAGGTGTGTCATCTGATGAAGTTTGTAAAAGGTTAGTGCTGCATTTAGCTGTTTTTTGGTTATATGTGATGCATGTGCTTGGTCGGAAAATTCATATGATGCTACTTTTACCATGTACTCCTCTAACATAATCTAATATTGTGCTTTTCCTGTAAAACCTTTTTGAAATCGGACGAGGGTCGATTCAAGAGAGGTGTATCTATAAAACGATATGAGACAGTCCTATATTTGAAAAAATAATAATATTGAATTTCGTTATGCTAATGTCGCTAGGAGTTTTTCGCTGGAAAATGATCCCGCTAACGGGATGAGAGTCTCAAGAGGTTTTAAGCAAGTCAGCCATATCAGCTATGTTTAGTTTTGTTATCCGTAAATGAGGCTGGATTAACTGATTCGCCCACCAAGATTGACATGCTAAAATTGCCACTGTGTTTGAAGTGTTCTTCTTGAATACCTGAAGAAAATTCCTGGTCTGGTTGGTGCCCTTCTTATCCGCTGGGTGAATGGAGAAAAATAAGAAAGTATGTCGGTCCTGTTGTTTTTTGATAAAGAGCAAATACCTACATGTGAATCTTGGTAATGTAAGATACGCTGTAAGAGCTTTGTCCCAAAACCATTGCAGCTTAATAATTGTAAAAGATTTGACCATGTTTCAAGTATGTGCAGACGGACAGAGTATATTACAGGGGCTGAACCCTATTACAGGGGCTGAGTCACTGACTTACTGGTGTTCTTCCATGCTGTCCATGGGAGGGGTGCGTCACTTGAGTGGGTTGAGTCACTGACGTGGTCTTCCTGTCTGGGTTGGCGCCCCCCCCTTGGGTTGTGCCATGGCGGAGATTTTTGTGGGCTATACTCGGCCTTGTCTTCGGACGGTAAGTTGGTGGTTGTAGACATCCCTCTAGTGGTGTGGGGGCTGTGCTTTGGCAAAGTGGGTGGGGTTATATCCTGCCTGTTTGGCCCTGTCCGGGGGTATCATCGGATGGGGCCACAGTGTCTTCTGATCCCTCCTGTCTCAGCCTCCAGTATTTATGCTGCAGTATTTTATGTGCCGGGGGGCTAGGGTCAGTCTGTTTCATCTGGAGTATTCTCTTGTCTTATCCGGTGTCCTGTGTGAATTTAAATATGCTCTCTCTAATTCTCTCTTTCTTTCTTTCTCTCGGAGGACCTGAGCCCTAGGACCATGCCTCGGGACTACCTGGCATGATGACTCCTTGCTGTCCCCAGTCCACCTGGCCATGCTGCTGCTCCAGTTTCAACTGTTCTGCCTGCGGCTACGGAACCCTGACCTGTTCACCGGACGTGCTTGTTGCACCCTCGACAACTACAATGATTATTATTATTTGACCATGCTGGTCATTTATGAACATTTTAACATCTTGACCATGTTCTGTTATAATATCCACCCGGCACAGCCAGAAGAGGACTGGCCACCCCTCATAGCCTGGTTCCTCTCTAGGTTTCTTCCTAGGTTTTTGGCCTTTCTAGGGAGTTTTTCCTAGGGAGTTTTTCCTAGCCACCGTGCCTCTTTCACATGCATTGCTTGCTGTTTGGGGTTTTAGGCTGGGTTTCTGTACAGCACTTTGAGATTTCAGCTGATATACAAAGGGCTATATAAATAAATTTGATTTGATTTGATATTGAAGAACCCCAGCCTGTAGTAAATGTTTGCTGCCAGTCAAAAGATACCCTGTGTGTTAAAAAGGTGGATATTGTGGCGTTCATTGCCACAGTTACAAACTGTACGGCACAAGTCTCAAAGAAGTCTAAGAAACTGGACATTATTGTGGCTGCGGCAGAAAAGTTTTTGGGGGGGTTATTTTGTTCAATTTTTGGGAATCCTGTTTCCATCCTGCAAAGTAGTTGGATGCACATTAAATTGTGTGATCGCCAATATACCATAGAAGAGATGATGGAACCCAAAAAGGCCAGGTTCTAACTTAACGAGTGGAAAGCAAGATCGATTGCCGTGCTCATTTCAAACCTGCAGCAGTAAAAAACAGCGATTTTCTGGAAAGATGGCGAAAGCGGATGATGAGGTGGATTCTGAATCAAATTTTTGGTATTTTGGTATTTTATTAGAATCCCCATTAGCTGTTGCAAAAGCAGCAGCTACTCTTCCTGGGGTCCACACAGAACATGAAACATAATACAGAATGACATAATACAGAACATCGATAGACAAGAACAGCTCAAGGACAGAACTACATTATTAATTTTGTTAAAGGCACTCGTATCCTACATATCAATACATACACACAAACTATCTAGGTCAAATAGGGGAGAGGCGTTGTGCCGTGAGGTGTTGCTTTGGCAGTAGAATCAAGGAGAATTTGAATATTGTCCAAAAGAATGGAAAATGGAGCAAAGTAGAGTACAGTGATGAAAATGTCACTTCGTATCTAGTAGGAGTACGGTTTGTAAATGAGGAGCAGCTGATCAAATTACCCATGTTGAGGAATCCATTTGAGATATTCAAACTGGTGGAGAGAGTGCTGGGTAGAGTGAAGGCTGTGAGGATCAGGAGATGTGGGCTGGTTTTGATTTTGTGTGGTTCTGAGGATCAGAAGAAACGTGTGTTGCGTATGTGTCTCTTAGGAAAAGGGTATGGAGTCTCTCCCTACTCTAGTATATTAACTACAGAGTCAGAGCATTTATCCCAAGACCAAAGCAGTGTGATCGTTGTAAAGCTTTTGATTATGTTTTCAGAAGGGAGAAGCCAAGATGTCCAAGTTGTGGAAAAGATAATGTTATGTGTTATAAAAGTGATGAAAATGTGACATGTTGCAATTGTGGTGGGAACCATGAAGCCACGTCATTCGAATGCCCCACAAGGGTGAAAGAGAATGAGGTGGCCAAAGTCAGGGCTGTCCAGAGCATTTCATATGCAGCAGCTGTTAAAAGGGTTGAGGGTTGGAATGGTTAACCTGAAGAGTCCATGGTGGTAGATAGATCTTCACTGCAGGCTGCAGGGGTTGCCTTTCACCAGCAGGATTCTGACATTTTAAAGGTTAAGAAGGTAGACTTGGTGGCCTTTATAGCTATGGTGATAAATGGCACTGCCAAGGTGGAGAGAAGGTCCAGGAAGATAGAAATCATTGTGGAAGCGGCAAAGGAGTTACATGGAATATTATCACAAGCCATACCACCCTCTCAGGCCCTAGAACCTGAGACGAGAGATATGGAGAATTGGGAGTTCTGTTTTGTCAATGTACTATTTGTATTTGTATTTTCTTTTTTACCTGGTTTTGGTTTCTTTTTTAAATGAACAACAAATCAATACAGAGACCTTCATAAAAGTGTTCAATTATAAATCTACTGATGTCTTGCCACAGTTTTCTTACATGAATACAATGCCATAAAAAGATGCAACACTGTTTCTGGGTGGTCATTACAAAAAGAGCAATTTGAGTTGATGTTTTCCTTAAACTTCTTCATATAGTGTGGTTGGCACCTTGTTTTGGTTTCAATGAGTCCAGTTGATGGTGGCAATACACCTTTCTGGGTTATTGTCCGCCAGAAAGCCCACAGAAGAAGAAAATAAACAGCTAGACGTTTTCTCTGCGTCTGTGTTGGAGGTTGCCTCTTGTAATGAACCCCATTGAGTTATAATTGACTATCTGCGACTGCTCTTCTCTTTTGTTCACCTGGAAATTCCTAGTGCAGTGTATAAATAATTAATGTTACTTTGAAACAACAACAAAAATCTGCCGTTTTTACTGTTAGACGATCTGAAGTCTGACAGGCACTATCGATTACGTTCGCTGTGACGTACGTACGTACAGACGTTGTTTGACGAAGTCGGAAATGAATTGAAGCTTAGCGTTGGAGATCATCAAAATAGTGAAATGCTTTAGTTTTCAAATCGTACAATTCAGTAACATATAGCAGATATTCAGCTACACTGACTACCGATTCCGTTAGCGATTGGTTAGTTACATTGCTTCGATCATGATGGAGGTAAGTTTGGTCGACATGTAACGTTAAGTGATTGTTGTTAGCACGTCTAGCTGGCTAGTAGCAGGTTTCGCTAACGTTAGTGTAGCTAGCTAGCTAACATAATAATAATGACAACTAAATCGCCATTTAAAATAATATGCGATACTACACAACTGCTAACATGACATGATAGTTAAGTCATAGACCTACTGGTCTAACTAGCTATAAGGGCAATGTTAGCCATGGACAGCTAGCCAACTGTTTCCTTATCCAGAAGTATTCACATGCTTCGGTATCACCAAAGGCAAAGCTGGCTATCTAGATGAGATTAGCTACGTGATACCTACTCATCGCTTTTGTAGTGTTTGCCTAGGCTGCAAATGTGAGATTGGTGTGTGTACGTCATACCGGTATATCCTGTTTTATGTAATTGTTTGTTTTCCACAACAGCAGGACACTGGCCCAGAGTCTGTGGCCTCACCACCTTCAGGTGCAGGAAAATCAAAGGTGCAGCACTCCCGAGTTCTCAGAAATACTATCCTACCCACCACCACCCCATTCTTCCTTTATCAGTCTTACAGTATTTTGAAATGTCATGTACACATGAATTGATTGGCCTTTGTGCTCATACTTTTGACAACTTTATAATATCGAAAGACTAGTACTGAGACCCTAAAATAATGCATTATATGTCTCACTGTTTGCTACATCTATGTCTCACTGTTTGCTACATCTATGTCTCACTGTTTGCTACATCTATGTCCCACTGTTTGCTACATCTATGTCTCACTGTTTGCTACATCTATGTCTCACTGTTTGGTACCTCTGTCTCACTGTTTGGTACCTTTGTCTTACTGTTACCTCTATGAAGTTGGACACATTGTCCAAGGATGACCTCATTAAGTTTGCCAAGAAGCAGATGGCTGCCATCCAGAAGATGAAGTCCAAATGTGCAGGTACATGATGCACCTGTCATACACTGTTTAGATTCAAGGTGTAATTTGATGTGCACAAGTACAGTGAAATGCCTTTCTTACCAGCTCTAAACCCAACAATTTCATAATCAATATCAATGTAGCACTAACAATAACATAAGGTAGAACAAAAACACACAAGAAAGAGAAATAAAAAGAACACAAGAAATTAAGAAGCTATATACAGGGTCAGTTCCAATACCATATTTACAAGGTGCAGGGATACTGGAGTGATAGAGGTAGATATGTATAGGGGTAAGGTGACTAGGCATCAGGATATATAATAAACAGTAGCAGCAGTGTAAATTATGATTGTATATGTGTGTATAGAGTCAGTATAAATGTGTGTGCATGTTATTTGTGAGTTGGAGTGTCGGTGTGTGTAGAGTCCTGTGGAGTGTGCATGGAGACCATAAAAAGGGTCAACCATTGGTTTACTATTCAATGTTGTGATGGTTTATAATATCAATAAAGTAGTAGGATTTATTTTGTAATAATTTTTGTCCTTTCTACTTCCCAACATTTTTTTCAGATTTGGAGAAGGAAGTTGACACCCTCAAGTCTCAACCAACAGGCAATTCAGACGACTCCGTCATACAGGTTTGTGGTCTTAAATTGTTACATGAGAAAATGAATAAGCTGCTGCTGAAGTGCTTTGGGAGTGTTTGTATGTAATGTGTTTTCCATTCTATTCTGTTGAATTCTGTGGTATTCTGTTCTCCCAGGAGCTGACTGAGAGGATGAGTGCCTTGCTGCTGGAGAAGGCTGAGACCCAGCAGAGTGCAGTGTTACTGCGGAAGGAGAATGAGAAGGTCACGCAGCGGGAACAGGTGAACTGTAGTAGACCATGTTATCTGTCTGTGTAGGCCAGACCAGTGGTCACCTACCCTAGTCCTGGATAGCTGCATGGTGTTCAGTCTTTTGTTCCAGTTCTAACTTTGTTTTCTGTTGAATATGACCAGGATGCAGTAAGAAAACTGGCCACCCTGCAGGGAGAGTTGAACCAGGCCAAGGAAGCCCACCAGAAAAAGATGGCCACTTTTGAGAAGACCATGCACGTATCCCAGGCCAAACATAAAGAAGAAGTCGAATTCTTTCAGAGGCTTCTGAGAGAGAAAGACGAGAAGGAGAGTGAAAGAGAGAAAGAAAAGCATAGGGAAAGAGAAAAGGAAGATACAAACGACAATGTAGAAGCTGTTAGTCACAGCCTGGAGTCGCAGATCCTGAGTCTGCAGACGGAGCTAGCTGCAGTGGTGGAGCGAAGCGCCCTGGAGGCTGCAGCACTGCAGGAGGACCACCAGAGGGCGCAGACAGAGGTTAGTTTAAAAGCAGTGTCCAAAACATTTCACAAAATAAATACCTTCACAGGGTTATAAGCCGACAGCTGACAAAGACCTTCTGGTCTAAGTGTTGCAATACACTGTGTGTTTCTTTTTCTTTTAGGCTCAGCAGGAAGTAGAGAACCTACGAGAAGAGTTGGCCCAGCATAGCATGCAACATGAAGAGGAGCTGAGATCTCTGGAGGAGGACTTTGAGATGGAGAGAGAGAGACTGCTACTCCTCCAAGAGGAGCTCAGTGAGCAGCTCGCTCTCAAAGACAGGTGGGTCCTACTGCTATACATTGGTGTTGGATGACATGAGATGAGTCACATACTGTACAGTAAAACGCTTTGAGCTACTTTAAAAAGTGCTTAATTAATCCAATTTTCTTCCTCTTCTTGTTATAACAGCTTCCTGCAGGATGTGCAAGAGGAAGAGGAGGAGCCTAGCGGCCGCAGCTCAGGAATAGCCAGGATGTTGGAGCTGTCTGGTTTAAGTCAGATTGATGCCAGTGATGGAGAGACAGAGACTGGACAGCTCCGATCCGCCTTGGAGGACCTGCAATCCCAGAATACAATGCTGCAAGACGAACTGACCTTCTTGGGCAATGTGAAGACTCAACTGGAGGTGGAGCTTGAGAGGATGAGGGAGGAGTTTCAGACAGAGAAGGAGGAGCTAGAGTTTAAGATCGATGAGTTGCTGATGACCCGGGAGGGTGTGACCCCTGACCTGAATATGACCCCTTACCGAGACCCTCTGATCCCGGCAACCCCCAAGTGTGATCTTCAGGAGGTTCCAGCCCTCACTCAGCTCCAGCAGAGTGGGCCACAGAGAGAACCAGAGTACAGCATGCCTGCCCGCTCTGCTAGCCCCTCCAGTCCCAGACAGAGCTTGTCCAGCCCTTTCCCTGACACAGACCACCAGAGTTTTACCCTGGAAGAACAGCAGAGATTGATCCTAGAGGTCCAGACGCTGAGGACCCAGTGTGAGACCTTAGCTAGAGAGAATACCCAGGCGGTGGGTGAATTTGAGTCTCTAGCCAAAGAGAGGCGCCAGGCAGTGGATGAATGTGAGTACCTAGCCAGGGAGAGGGGTCAGGCGGTGGCTGAGTGCGAACACACCAGAGACATCCTGAGAGGCCTGGAGACTGAGCTAGGCCAGAGGACCGGGGACTTCGTCAGACAATATGAAGCTATGAAGGAACAGGGGGCGTCAGCGATCCAGGAGCTACAGGAGAGAGTCAGAGGGCTAACTGAGGAGAGAGAGAGTCTGGTGGAGAAGTTAAGAGTGCTGAATGAAGACAGAGACAGCCTGTTGGAGAAGGCCCAGGGCCTGGAGAAGAGACTGGAGAGCTTCTTGGAGCAGACACAGGCTGCCGAGGGGCTGAAGGAGCAGCTGCAGACATCTCTGCAGGAGAAGACAGAATTAGCTCTCGAGTTTAATACCACTCTGGAGGAGAAGACTGTGTTAGCCTCTGAGCTAAAGGCCTCTCTTGAGGAGCAGACAGCGTTAGCCCTCGAGCTAAAGGCTTCAGTGGAGGATCTGAGCAAGCAGAATGGGGAGATCCTCTCTCAGCTACAGATGAAGGAGAGTGCTGTTCAGGAGTTGGAGGATTCACTCAATGTGGTCAGCACAGAGAGAGACCAAACACTGTCAGCACTGCAGGAGAGAGAGATGGAGGTGGTGAGGCTGAGGGAGGAGAGGGAGGTGGAGGGGAGGCAAGGCCAAAGAGAAAAGGTGGCTGAGCTACAGGCTCGTATAGAGGAGTTGGAGAAGGAGAGGAGCCTGCTGAAGAGCAGCCTAGGGGAGGTGCAGGGGAGCCCAGGGGAGGAGGTGGAGGAGCTGCAGGCTTGTGTAGAGGAGCTGGAGAAGGAGAGGAACCTCCTGAAGTGTAATCTGGGGGAGCTGGTGGGAGATACTGAAGCTCTACAGAGAGACCTGGGAGAGATGAAACTGGCCAATGAGAAGATGAGAACAGAGAACCAGGAACTATTGGCCCAGGTCAGCAACGCTACAGAGACACTGGCAGACAAAGAGAGGGAGCAGAAGGTGGGAGGAGAGACGGAGAGAGAGGAGGAGGAAAAACAAGAGGGGAGGAGAGCGCTACAACAGCAGCTAACAGAAAAGGACAAGGTCATATCCCAGCTGAAGAGTGAGATGGCTGTCCTACAGGTGAGTGCTTCTTCTGTCGGTGTCTTCAACTTTAATGGATAAAAAAAATATATATTTTTTTGCCTCGAGCTATAGTTTGTTACAGTGAGTGCTGAGGTATTTTTCATTAGTTCTACAGACTGACTTTTCCTCTCCCTCCACCTCCCTGTCTCTCCCTCCCTCTCTCTCCCCCCACCAGTCTACAGCCTCCGCTGTCTCAGAGGAGAACACAGCCAGTGAGTTCACTGAGAAAATCGGTACGTTCCTAATTACTACTGTAATGGAGAGGTCCAGAACAGGGAACTGGGATACTATGACCAGTAAACACAGATCAGCAGTACTAACAGTGACATGCTTGTTTTTTCTAGATGATTTATTAAGCTCATATAAGAATGACAGATACAAAGTGCCAATCCTTAAGGGATTCTGATACTGCCAATGATCTGTGTGTGATGAAGTCTCTGTGTCCTCTTGATTCCATCCCTTCATCGCAGCCCTGCTGGAGAAGGAAAGCAAAGAGAAGGATGAGAGGATGAATAAGATCAAGGCTGTGGCTGTGAAAGCCAGGAAGGAGCTGGACACCAGCAGGAAAGAGGCTGTGTCTCTGAAGGAGGAAGTGGAGGTGTTGAAGGCTGAGAGAGAGAGAGTGACCAGCTCAATGAAAGACATCATCCATGGAGCAGAGGGATACAAGGTACTACTCCCCCTGACCCCTATGTATTGGTAGGGAAACATCGCCCCTGATACCTAGCCCTGACCCCTATGTATTGGTAGGGAAACATCGCCCCTGATACCTAGCCCTGACCCCTATGTATTGGTAGGGAAACATCGCCCCTGATACCTAGCCTTGACCCCTCACTGCGTCTCTACCTAATACGGAATGAATAACACAGAAATCAATAGTGAATTGCTTATTAATAAGCTGTTGGTACAAATCTGAAGAGATTGTTTATGCAAATAATGCAGTGGCATTTTCCCTAGATTGTTGGCCAGTGCTGTTGTTGCTAAGTGTGTGTGCTCAATAAGGAGCTTTCTGTTTGTTTCAGTTAGTAATGCACAACAGCCACATTAAATGGGCTCAGACGGTTGTCTTTATGAATTGGCTTTGTAAGCCATTAGAGATCAAATCACTCTGCCCAGTTTAATGAGAGTTTTGTTCCAGACCTGAATGGATGGATAACCTGTCACTGTGTAGAACAGGAAGCTTGATGTAGTAGGTGTTATTCTGCATTAAACCGAATGCCTCGATGCCTACTCAATAATGAATGTGTTTAATATTACATTTGTGTGTGTGTGTTACAGAACTTACAGCTGGACTACGACAGGCAGACAGAGCAGCTGGATAAGGAGAGAGAGAAGGTGGAGGGAGCTGAGAAACAGATCTCAGAGCTGACCAAACAACTCAACACCGCTGTACAACAGGTAACACACACACACACACACAGTCCCACACCATGCTCAGTCTTCCAGCATGCTCAACCAGACTGACAATTTCCCCCTCAGTACAAATATAAACTGTCCATTTGTGAATTATTTCCATTCCACTTGTAATGATTATCATCTCCTAATAGTTTTTCTAGTGGAGTAATGGAGTGTGTGTAAATAAACCAGCGTCTGGTTCCATCTGCTGTTGTAGCGTTGTGTCTACTGAGGAAGATGCTGGTCATGGCTGTATGAGCTGACAGCTCCCCTGGGACAATGCAGACTGGAAGTACAGACAGAGAAACTCAAGTGTCTGAACAGTGTCTGAGACTTGCCTGGATGTCTTTGTTAGATATGTTGAAGAGTTTTCTATGTCCCTTGCTGGCTGATTATATGGCCAAAGGGACCGGTGATTGTCAAGAACAGTGAAGTTTTCTTAAATGTGTGTTTTTCTGTGTGTTCAGCATGAGCGGCTGTGGTCGGAGAGAGAGGACCTGATGACTGGGATGGAGACTCTGAGGAGCACGGTGAGACAGATGGAAGGACAGACAGCAGAGCTACACAGGCAGACAGACACCCTGAACAGAGACCATCAGGCTGAGAGACTACTGAAGGAACAAAAGACAAAGGTAGGTGTGTGGTGTGGTGTGGTGTGGTGTGGTGTGTGTGTGTACTATGTTAACTGTGTTTGTCTCTCCAGGAGCTGTCGTCGTTGCAGAAGGAGGTAGAGGAGTTGACAGTTCAGCTCCGCAGACAGAAGCAGCAGTCTCAGCAGACTGCACAGGAGCTGGAGCAGCTACGCAAGGTACACACACACACACACACACACACATATATATATATATATATATATATATATATATATATATATATATATATATATATATATATATATATATATATATATATATATATATATATATACATATACATATATACACACACACACACACACACACACATATATATATATACACAGACAGACAGCATGGCCACTCAAATAAAGAGCTGGTGAAGCCCGCCCTTCTAACCCTCACTGAGAGTTGTGTGTTGTGTTGCCTCTAGTCCTACAAAACAACGCTGACTCTAGAACGATGTCAAAATAACATTTTCCCCTCAAGCACTGGAAGCTGCTTTTCCATTACTCATAATAAGATGTGTGTAGAAACATGATTGAGTGTGTGGTGCGGTGTGTATCCGTTGTGAATGGGTGTGTTTTTGTCCAGGAGGCCCAGCAGAGCACGTTGTTGGACATGGAGATGGCGGACTATGAACGCCTGGTCAAAGAACTCAACACCAAACTGTCAGAGAAAGACGTGTGTGTGGAGGAGCTGAAAACACAGATACACACACACACTCAGAAAGAGGAAACACTCAACCAGGAGATTGGTACGCAGACATTTCTACATTTGAGTCATTTAGCAGATGCTCTTATCCAGAGCGACTTAGTGAGTGTGTACATTTGAATACTTTTTTTTCATACTGGTCCCCTGTGGGAATCGAACCCACAACCCCGGAGCAGCCATGCTCTACCAACTGAGCCACACAGGACACTTATCACACCAATCACTACCGTTCGCCTTCCGTGTGGCTCAGTTGGTAGAGCATGGTGTTTGCAGCGCCAGGGTTGTGGGTTCGATTCCCACGGGCCGCCAGCACAGAAATGAAATGTATGCATTCACTACTGTAAGTCGCTCTGGATAAGAGCGTCTGCTAAATGACTAAAAATGTACAAAAAAAAGTAAAATGTAACTGACATAGTTCTCTTACAACTAACCTACTAAAACGGAACTAAATCAGGTTACAGTAGATCAAAATCCTTTGTTTCTATAATGGGTTTCATTCATTATAATGATGTCCTTCAATGCATTTCTGTATTATTTAATTCCTGAAACCTGTGTGATCCTCCAGAGGGTCTGAAGTCCCAGCTGGACCAGGGGGAGGACAAGAGCACCAAGATGAAACAGCTGCTGGTGAAAACCAAGAAAGACCTGGCGGACGCCAAGCGCCAGGTCAGACTCCAGGGATCACAGTGTTGTGTTCCCCTGTGTGTGACGTCACTACTGTATTACTATAATGAGTGTTGACAGTGTTAGGTTACGTTAATACATTGTAGTAGTCTAGTTGGTGTTGCCTTAGAAACACTTCCATTGTAGTGTGTGTGTGTTTGTGCAGGAAGCCTCTCAGATGATGACCCTGGCCTCTCTGAAGGGAGACCTGGAGACCCACCAACAGCAGCTAGAGAACAGTAAGATCCAGTGCTGTGACCTGTCTGGGGAGTGCCACCGGCTGCAGGAGCAGCTGAGGACTCTGACAGAACAACAGCAGAGAACAAGCAGCTCCCTGCAACACAGACTGACCTCACTGCAGCAGGAGGCCAACACTGCCAAGGTATATACACACACACACACACACGAACGTAAGCACACACGAACATGCACACATTTGTTTTTTCTCTCTCTCATCTCATCCTCTCTCTCCATTCTACCTCTCTCTCCCCCCCTCTCTACCCTCAACCCCATCTCCCTCTCTCCTCTCTCCCTCTCTCCACCTCTGTCTGGACCTAGCTCAACCCATCTCCCTCTCTCCACCTCTGTCTGGACCTAGCTCAACCCCTCTCCCTCTCTCCACCTCTGTCTGGACCAAGCTCAACCCCTCTCCCACTCTCCTCTCTCCCTCTCTCCACCTCTGTCTGGACCTAGCTCAACCCCTCTCCCACTCTCCACCTCTGTCTGGACCAAGCTCAACCCCTCTCCCACTCTCCTCTCTCCACCTCTGTCTGGACCTAGCTCAACCCCTCTCCCACTCTCCTCTCTCCACCTCTGTCCGGACCTAGCTCAACCCCTCTCCCTCTCTCCACCTCTGTCCGGACCTAGCTCAACCCCTCTCCCTCTATCCACCTCTGTCTGGACCTAGCTCAACCACTCTCCCTCTCTCCACCTCTGTCTGGACCTAGCTCAACCCCTCTCCCACTCTCCACCTCTGTCTGGACCTAGCTCAACCCCTCTCCCTCTCTCCACCTCTGTCTGGACCTAGCTCAACCCATCTCCCTCTCTCCACCTCTGTCTGGACCAAGCTCAACCACTCTCCCTCTCTCCACCTCTGTCTGGACCTAGCTCAACCCCTCTCCCACTCTCCACCTCTGTCTGGACCTAGCTCAACCCCTCTCCCTCTCTCCACCTCTGTCTGGACCTAGCTCAACCCATCTCCCTCTCTCCACCTCTGTCTGGACCAAGCTCAACCCATCTCCCTCTCTCCACCTCTGTCTGGACCTAGCTCAACCCATCTCCCTCTCTCCCTCTCTCCACCTCTGTCTGGACCAAGCTCAACCACTCTCCCTCTCTCCACCTCTGTCTGGACCAAGCTCAACCCCTCTCCCTCTCTCCACCTCTGTCTGGACCTAGCTCAACCCCTCTCCCTCTCTCCACCTCTGTCTGGACCTAGCTCAACCCCTCTCCCTCTCTCCACCTCTGTCTGGACCTAGCTCAACCCCTCTCCCTCTCTCCACCTCTGTCTGGACCTAGCTCAACCCCTCTCCCTCTCTCCACCTCTGTCTGGACCTAGCTCAACCCCTCTCCCTCTCTCCACCTCTGTCTGGACCTAGCTCAACCCCTCTCCCTCTCTCCACCTCTGTCTGGACCTAGCTCAACCCATCTCCCTCTCTCCACCTCTGTCTGGACCTAGCTCAACCCCTCTCCCTCTCTCCACCTCTGTCTGGACCTAGCTCAACCCATCTCCCTCTCTCCACCTCTGTCTGGACCAAGCTCAACCCATCTCCCTCTCTCCACCTCTGTCTGGACCTAGCTCAACCCATCTCCCTCTCTCCCTCTCTCCACCTCTGTCTGGACCAAGCTCAACCACTCTCCCTCTCTCCACCTCTGTCTGGACCAAGCTCAACCCCTCTCCCTCTCTCCACCTCTGTCTGGACCTAGCTCAACCCCTCTCCCTCTCTCCACCTCTGTCTGGACCTAGCTCAACCCCTCTCCCTCTCTCCACCTCTGTCTGGACCTAGCTCAACCCCTCTCCCTCTCTCCACCTCTGTCTGGACCTAGCTCAACCCCTCTCCCTCTCTCCACCTCTGTCTGGACCTAGCTCAACCCCTCTCCCTCTCTCCACCTCTGTCTGGACCTAGCTCAACCCCTCTCCCTCTCTCCACCTCTGTCTGGACCTAGCTCAACCCCTCTCCCTCTCTCCACCTCTGTCTGGACCTAGCTCAACCCCTCTCCCTCTCTCCACCTCTGTCTGGACCTAGCTCAACCCCTCTCCCTCTCTCCACCTCTGTCTGGACCTAGCTCAACCCCTCTCCCTCTCTCCACCTCTGTCTGGACCAAGCTCAACCCCTCTCCCTCTCTCCACCTCTGTCTGGACCTAGCTCAACCCCTCTCCCTCTCTCCACCTCTGTCTGGACCTAGCTCAACCCCTCTCCCACTCTCCACCTCTGTCTGGACCTAGCTCAACCCCTCTCCCTCTCTCCACCTCTGTCTGGACCAAGCTCAACCACTCTCCCTCTCTCCACCTCTGTCTGGACCTAGCTCAACCCCTCTCCATACCCTCTTTTAGCCCAGCTCAGTCAGTAGAAATGGCTTCATGGATTTCCCATCAGTAGAGTTTGAGTGTGCAGCTTTTCTAAATGGTTGAAACCAAATGTTATTATTTCCCTGGGGTCTAGTGGGTGATAATGAACGGTACGGTCTGGCTTCACGGTAGAGGAAATGCTGCTGGGTTGTCTACCTCTGGGACCTACACACTAACACTGTATTATTCATTACAATATATAATCATTCACTCACACACACACATACAGTATACAGCAGGGGTTGGCAATAGGCAGGCCCAAAATGTTTTGGGGGGGTTTTGTTTGCGGGAGGGAAAAAAAGACTGTAAAATCACCAGGAATTCAGCAAAAAAATAACAAAAAACAATTGACGTGATCTCAATGCAATCAAGATATGAAATTATTTTATCTATTTAAAAAATTTTTTTGATACAATCTCTTTTTGGGCTTAGTTGTGGTCAATTTGCAGTGTACACATTATTTTTTAAATCTTATTTCACCTTTATTTAACCAAGTAGGCTAGTTGAGAACAAGTTCTCATTTACAACTGCGACCTGGACAAGATAAAGCAAAGCCGTGTGACACAAACATCAACACAGTTACACATGGAATAAACAAACGTACAGTCAATAACACAATAGAAAAGTCTATATACAGTGTGTGCAAATGAGGTAAGATTAGGGAGGTAAGGCAATAAATAGGCCATAGTGGCGAAATAATTACAATTTAGCAATTAAACACTGGAGTGATAGATGTGCAGAAGATGAATGTGCAAGTAGAGATACCGGGGTGCAAAGGAGCAAAAAAATAAATAACAATATGGGGATGAGGTAGTTGGATGGGCTATTTACAGATGGGCTGTGTACAGGTACAATGATCTATCTGTAAGCTGCTCTGACAGCTGGTGCTTAAAGCTAGTGAGGGAGATATGAGTCTCCAGCTTCAGTGATTTAAAAAAAAAAAATTTTGCAATTTGTTCGTCATTGGCAGCAGAGAACTGGAAGAAAAGGCGGCCGAAAGAGGAATTGGCTTTGGGGGTGACCAGTGAAATATACCTGCTGGAGCGCGTGCTACGGGTGTGCTGCTATGGTGACCCGTGAGCTGAGATAAGGCGGGGCTTTACCTAGCAGAGACTTATAAATGACCTGGAGCCAGTGGGTTTGGCGACGAATATGAAGCGAGGGCCAGCCAACGAGAGCATACAGGTCGCAGTGGTGGGTACTATATGGGGCTTTGGTGACAAAATGGATGGCACTGTGATAGACTGCATCCAATTTGCTGAGTAGAGTGTTGGAGGCTATTTTGTAAATGACATTGCCGAAGTCAAGGATCGGTAGGATAGTCAGTTTTACGAGGGTATGTTTGGCAGCATGAGTGAATGATGCTTTGTTGCGAAATGGGAAGTTGATTCTAGATATAACTTTGGATTGGAGATGCTTAATGTGAGTCTGGAAGGAGAGTTTACAGTCTAACCAGACACGTAGGTATTTGTAGTTGTCTACATATTCTAAGTCAGAAGCGTCCAGAGTAGTGATGCTAGACAGGCGGGCAGGTGCGGACAGCGATCGGTTGAAGAGCATGCATTTGGTTTTACTTGCATTTGGAGGCCACGGAAGGAGAGTTGTATGGCATTGAAGCTCGTCTGGAGGTTAGTTAATAGTAGCCAAAGAGGGGCCAGAAGTATACAAAATGGTGTCGTCTGAGAATCACCAGCAGCAAGAGCGACATCATTGATGTATACAGAGTAAAGAGTCGGCCCGAGAATTGAACCCTGTGGCACCCCCATAGAGGTTATGATGTCGTTTAGGACCTTGATCGTGGCTGAGGTGCACCCATGACCAGCTCAAAAACCAGATTGCATAGCGGAGAAGGTACGGTGGGATTCGAAATGGTCGGTGAGCTGTTTAACTTGGTTTTCGAAGACCTTAGAAAGGCAGGGTGGGATAGATACAGGTCTGTAGCAGTTTGGGTCTAGTGTCTCCCCCTTTGAAGAGGGGGATGACCGCAGCAGCTTTCCAATCTTTGGGGATCTCAGACGATACGAAAGAGAGGTTGAACAGGCTAGTAATAGGGGTTGCAACAATTGCGGCGGATAATTTTAGAGAGGGTCCAGATTGTCTAACCCGGCTGATTTGTAGGGGTCCAGATTTTGCAGCTCTTTCAGAACATCAGCTGTTTGGATTTGGGTGAAGGAGAAATGGTGGGGGCTTTGGCGGGTTGCTGTGGAGGGTGCCGGGCAGTTGACCGGGGTAGGGGTAGCCAGGTGGAAAGCATGGTCAGCCGTAGAAAAATGCTTATTGAAATTCTAAATTATAGTGGATTTTTCGGTAGTGACAGTGTTTCCTAGCCTCAGTGCAGTGGGCAGCTGGGAGGAGGTGCTCTAATTCTCCATGGACTTTAGTGTCCCAGAACCTTTTGGAGTTTGTGCTACAGGATGCAAATTTCTGTTTGAAAAAGCTAGCCTTTGCTTTCCTAACTGCCTGTGTATATTGGTTCCTAACTTCCCTGAAAAGTTGCATATCACGGGGGCTATTTGATGCTAATGCAGTACGCCACAGGATGTTTTTGTGCTGGTCAAGGGCAGACAGGTCTGGAGTGAACCAAGGACTATATCTGTTCCTGGTTCTACATTTTTTTTAATGGGGCATGCTTATTTTAAGATGGTGAGGAGAGCACTTTTAAAGAACAACCAGGCATCCTCTACTGACGGAATGAGATCAATATCCTTCCAGGATACCCGGATTATAATTACAGTGCCTGCAGAAAGTATTTATACTCCTTGACTTATTCCACATTTTGTTGCCTGAATTCAAAATGACTTAAATATGTTTTTTTTCTCTCACCTATCTACAGACAAACCCCAATAATGTTAAAGTGAAAACATGTTTTTAGACATTTTTGTTAATTTTTATAAAATTAAATACAGAAATATCTAATTTACATAAGTATTCACACCCCTGAGTCAATACTTTGTAGAAGCACCTTTGGCAGCGATTACAGCTGTGAGTCTTTCTGGGTAAGTCTCTAAGAGTTTTCCTCACCTGGATTATGCAACATTTGCCCATTTTTATTATTTTCTAAATAATTCAAGCTCTGTCAAATTGGTTGTTGATCAGGTCTTGCCATAGATTTTCAAGTAGATTTAAGTCACACCTGTAACTCAGCCACTGAGGAGTATTCACTGTCTTCTTGGTAAGCAACTCCAGTGAGATTTGGGTTTTAGGTTATTGTCCTGCTGAAAGTTGAATTAATCTCCCAGGATTTCCTGCTGAAAGGTGAATTCATCTCCCATTTTACCTCTCGGATTTTGCCTCCATTCTGTTTCTTTTTATCCTGAAAAATTCCCCTGTCCTTAACTATTACAAGCATACCCATAACATTATGCAGCCACCACTTTGCTTGAAAATATGGAGAGTGATACTCTGTAATGTGTTTGTATTGGATTTGCCCCAAATATAACACTTCATATTCAGGACAAAAAGTGAATTGCTTTGCCACATTTTTTGCAGTATTACTTTAGTGCCTTGTTGCAAACAGGATGTATGTTTTAGAATATTTTTTTATTCTGTAGAGGCTTCCTTTTCACTCTGTCATTTAGGTTAGTATTGTGGAGTAACTACAATATTGTTGATCCATCCTCAGTTTTCTCCTATCACAGCCATTAAACTCTGTAACTGTTTTAAAGTCACCATTGGCCTCATGGTGAAATCCTTCAGTGGTTTCCTTCCTCCAACAACCGAGTTAGGAAGGACGCCTGTATCTTTCTAGTGATTGGGTGTGTTGATAAGCCATCCAAAGTGTCATTAATAACTTCACCATGCTCAAAGAGATATATTTGATGCCTGCTTTTTAAATGTTTGCTTATCTACCAATAGGTGCCCTTCTTTGCGAGGCATTGGAAAACCTCCCTGGTCTTTATGGTTGAATCTGTGTTTGAAATTCACTACTCAGCTCAGGGTCCTTACAGATAATTGTATATGTGGGGTACAGAGATGAGGTAGTCATTCAAAAATCATGTTAAACATTATTGCACACAGAGTGAGTCCATGCAACTTATTGTGAGTTGTTAAGCAAATTTCTACTCCTCAACTTATTTAGTCTTGCCATAACAAAGGGGTTGAATACTTATTGACTCAAGACATTTCAGCTTTTCATTTGTTATTCATTTGTAAACATAATTCCACTTTGGCACTGTATCTTCCAGCCCCGCGACCATTTGCTCTGACATAAATTGTCTCGATGCTGAATGTAGTTGCCTACCCCTGCTATACACCGTCATATTTATAGCTGCTGATCTGCAGAAACACACCTAATTACACTTCAGGGTGAAAATAGAGAGACCGGTACCACGTAATATGTGTGCTTACAAACAGTTTAAGGATTTTAATTAATTACAACTTCAATCAATGTGTGGTGTGTATTCTGTTTCCAGGCTGAGCTGTCATTTGTCACTACTGAGTTTGACAGCTATAAGGTCAGAGTTCACAATGTCCTCAAACAGCAGAAGAACAAGAGTTCGGCCCAGAGTGACGGACACGCCACCAAACAGGAGAGGTATAGCTACAGATACTGTGTGTGTGTGTGTGTGTGTGTTATATGGTGACACATTTGATGTGTGTTATATGATGATAATGTGTGTGACAGAGAGCAGATGGAGTCCATGGTGGACCAGTATAAAGCCAAGCTGCAGGACAGTCAGCAGAGTCTGGCGGTGAGCACTGCAGAGTTCCAACAGCTCCAGATGGAACACGACACACTGCTGGAACGACACAACAAGATACTGCAGGAGACCATCGCTAAAGAGGCTGAACTCAGAGAGCGGTGTGTGGAGTAGGAGTAGCCTTGCCTGAAGACTTGTATTAGCTCCCAGAGCTCATGTCTTTAGCTCAGCGGGCTAACATTTCCCATCTCTCCTTTATCTTCCTCCAGACTCCTGTCTCTCCAGGCGGAGAGTATGTCGCTGCGGACAGAGCTGGCCCAGACGGTGGGTCAACTTACCTCCCAGGCCGACGCCCAACGCTCAGGGTTCCGGGAGCAGATCCGCCACCTTCAGGACGAACACAGAACTACAGTAGAGACCCTGCAGAACCAGATGACCAGGCTGGAGAACCAACTGTTCACATTGCAGAGCCAGACCGGTAAGACCAGAGAGGCTGAGGATTGGGTTGAGAGTGGGAAAGAATAGAGTGCGGTTCTGGAGAGGAAAAGAGAGGAAGGGGTGAGTGTTGGGTTAGAGAGCCAGCGGAGAGTGAGAAGGGGATGGAGACCAGGGGAAGAGTAGAGAGAGGGGTTGTGAGTTGAGCATGAGAGAGCAGAGCTGATAGACCTTATACAGTGAGCACCATAATTCATTGGACAGTGACCATTTCTTTTGTTATTTTGGTTCTGCACCCTAGCACTTTGAGTTTGAAAGAATACAATGACAATGAGGGTGAAGTGCAGACTGTCAGCTTTAATTTGAGGGTATTTTCATACATATCGGATGAACCGTTTAGAAATGACAGCACCTTTTGTACATGGTCCCCCCATTTTTAAGGTACTACAAGTATTTGTTGAATTGTCTTCACGGATGTGTGTCGTTAGGCAGGTGTATTAATTTGTGTCGTTAGTGAATGCAGGAGAGCTGTTGATGAATAGTATTGATTCTAGACTTGTTGTTGGGGTGAGACAACATGAGGAAGACAGCAGTGTCGATGCAAATGAAGCTGGCCGTCATAAGGCTCAGAAATGAAAATCAATCAATCAGGAACATTGCAAAAACCCTGGGCATGCCAACAGTTTGGGTCGTCATTAACAAGAAAAAAACAACCGGTGAATTCAATTATGTCAAAAGACCCGGTAGACTGAGGAAGACCACTGTAGTGGATGACCGGAGAATACTCTCTATGGTGAAGAAAACCCCCCTGACAACAGCCCAACAGATCAAAACACTCTCCTGGATGCAGGTGTAGATGTGTCAGTCTACCATACGTAGAAGACTACACCAGCAGGACTACAGAGGGTACACTACAAGATACAAACCACTGATAAGCCTGAAGAACAGAAAGGCGAGATTATAGTTTTCTAAAAAGCACCTAAAAGAGCCCCAAGAGTTCTGGAAAAAAGTATTGTGGACAGATGAGACAAAGATTAACATGTACCAGAGTGATGGAAAGAGGAAAGTGTGGAGAAAAAAAAGACATGCGCATGATCCAAAGCATACCACCTCATCCGTGAAACATGGTGGAGGGGGTGTTATGGCTTGGTGGCGGGGGTGTTATGGCTTGGTGGAGGGGGTGTTATGGCTTGGTGGAGGGGGTGTTATGGCTTGGTGGAGGGGGTGTTATGGCTTGGTGGAGGGGGTGTTATGGCTTGGGCCTGTATGGCTGCCAGTGAAACAGGCTCACTTGTCTTCATCGATGATGTGACTGCAGACAGAAGTAGAACAATGAATTCTGAAGTCTACAGAAATATTTGATCTGCTCAAATAAAACCAAATGCCTCCAAACTCATTGGATGGCACTTCATCATGCAACAAGACAATGACCCTAAACATACTGCTAGAGCAACGAAGGGGTTTTTGACGGCCAAAAAGTGGAAAATCCTTGACTGGCTGAGTCAATCACCGGATCTGAATCCAATTGAACATGCATTTTACATGCTGAAGAGGAGACTGAAGGCAATAAGTCCCTGAAACAAGCAGGAACTGAAGATGGCTGCAGTACAGGCCTGGCAGAGCATCACCAGGGAAGATGCCCAGCGTCTGGGGATGTCGATGCATCGCAGACTGAAGATGGCTGCAGTACAGACCTGGCAGAGCATCACCAGGGAAGATATCCAGTGTCTGGTGATGTCGATGCATCGCAGACTGAAGATGGCTGCAGTACAGGCCTGGCAGAGCATCACCAGGGAAGATATCCAGTGTCTGGTGATGTCGATGCATCGCAGACTGAAGATGGCTGCAGTACAGACCTGGCAGAGCATCACCAGGGAAGATACCCAGCGTCTGGTGATGTCGATGCATCGCAGACTGAAGATGGCTGCAGTACAGACCTGGCAGAGCATCACCAGGGAAGATACCCAGCGTCTGGTGATGTCGATGCATCGCAGACTGAAGATGGCTGCAGTACAGGCCTGGCAGAGCATCACCAGGAAAGATGCCCAGCGTCTGGGGATGTCGATGCATCGCAGACTGAAGATGGCTGCAGTACAGGCCTGGCAGAGCATCACCAGGGAAGATACCCAGCGTCTGGGGATGTCGATGCATCGCAGACTGAAGATGGCTGCAGTACAGACCTGGCAGAGCATCACCAGGGAAGATACCCAGCGTCTGGTGATGTCGATGCATCGCAGACTGAAGATGGCTGCAGGACAGGCCTGGAGGAGCATCACCAGGGAAGATACCCAGCGTCTGGTGATGTCGATGCATCGCAGACTGAAGATGGCTGCAGTACAGGCCTGGCAGAGCATCACTAGGGAAGATGCCCAGCGTCTGGTGATGTCGATGCATCGCAGACTGAAGATGGCTGCAGTACAGGCCTGGCAGAGCATCACCAGGGAAGATACCCAGTGTCTGGTGATGTCGATGCATCGCAGACTGAAGATGGCTGCAGTACAGGCCTGGCAGAGCATCACCAGGGAAGATACCCAGCGTCTGGTGATGTCGATGCATCGCAGACTGAAGATGGCTGCAGTACAGGCCTGGAGGAGCATCACCAGGGAAGATACCCAGCGTCTGGTGATGTCGATGCATCGCAGACGTCAAGCAGTCATTGCATGCAAAGGATATGTGACCAAATATTAACAATGATTACTTTATTCTACATTATGTTAAACTGTCCAATGTTTTTTGATGCCTGAAAATGGGGGGGACTATGTACAACAGCTTCTATAATTTCTAAACGGTTCATCTGATATGTATGAAAATACCCTCAAAGTAAAGCTGACAGTCTGCACTTCACCCTCATTGTCATTGTATCCTTTCAAACTCAACGTGCTAGAGTACAGAACCAAAATAACAAAGAAATGGTCACTGTCCAATGAATTATGGTGCTGACTGTATATCACCTCCCACACAGGGGCCCTCTGGAGCCACTCGGCGTAAACACACACTCCATCTATCTTTTCATCTTACTCATCTAGTGTGGTAGTGCAGCTGTTTAAAGATGGGAGAGAGAGCTGAGTGAGAGGGGACTTCCTTCATCTCAGCCTGGCCAGGTGTTAGTTGGTGTGAAGGCTACAAAGAGCCCATCCAGCCTTAACCAGGCCTGGTCTGCCCGCCCCTCTGGGTAGCATCAGCACACTGACATCTGGAGAGCCTGGTCGTTAGTGCCACCCTAACACACAATTTGGGCACAGTTGCACTTCTAGAGACAGCAAGGCTGGATCCCTTCTTATAATCAGAAATAACTTCTGCTTTATGTCTCTCTTCCTTCATCTGCACTGAACCTTAAACGCTTTAAGACTTGATTGAATCTTAAAGTGAAAATGATGTTAACTTCAAGTGCAAGTTAGGGTCAAGAGGTTCCAGAGAGACTCCACCACTGTGGGTGTTCTCTAGGGTGTGAAGAGCAGAGCAGGGCAGGCTGCAGGTGGTTCTACCCACACGTCTCTCACTCTCTGTCCATCAATCAGACACCCGCCCTATTTCTTTCTCTACCTCTGTCTCTCTCTCTCACACAGATACACACACACACACACACACACACACACACACACACACACACACACACACACACCTACCAATATGAAGTCTGCTCTTTTTCAGCACTGTTATTTTTATCATCCTCTGTTCATGAACTTATCCAAGCCCTCTATGCTTCTTGATTTCACATCAGCACCCTCTCATGGTGAAGTAGGGAATTACATTGTTGCACTCTGCCTGACGAGATGATATGTGTTGTCTTACTCTCTCTCCACTGTCCCCTCCCCCCGGTCTCACTCCACCGTCCAGCTCCAGTCCAGACCAGTCGTAAGCCAGTGGTGGACCGCCGGACTGTAGACCAGGGGGCGATGGGGGGGCTGGGCCTGGGCCTCAGTGACCTCCAGTCCATGGCTAGAGAGGAGGGGGAGGGCATGGAGACCACTGAGACAGAATCCCTGTCCCCCCCACACACCCCCCTACCCTCACTGGAGCATCTACTCACCTCCCCAGACCCCAAACAGGGTATGAGTTTGTGTCCATGCATGAGTTCAATGGCTACATACTGTACTCGGTTTTATTCCGACAAGAGACATGTATTTGAGATGCTGTGTCTTTGAATACACCTGTCTGCTAAAGGAGCATTTGTTTGTGTGATTGGTTTCAGAGCCGTTTGTGTGGCAGGTGGAGCCGACTAAAGAGGAGTTAAGTCAGAAGTTGACCACAGCTACACGCAGTATGGAACACATGAACAGGCTACTGCATGAGACAGAGGCTACCAACGCTGTTCTGATGGAACAGGTCACCGTATGTACTCTCTCACACACACACACACACACACACACACACACACACACACACACACACACACACAGACAGAGGCTACCAACGCTGTTCTGATGGAACAGGTCAATGTATGTACTCTCTCACACACACACACACACACACACACACACACACAGACAGACAGAGGCTACCAACGCTGTTCTGATGGAACAGGTCACCGTATGTACTCTCTCTCTCACACACACACACACACACACACACACACAGACAGAGGCTACCAACGCTGTTCTGATGGAACAGGTCAATGTATGTACTCTCACACACACACACACACACACACAGACAGAAGCTACCAACGCTGTTCTGATGGAACAGGTCAACGTATGTACACACACACACACACACACACAGACAGAGGCTACCAACGCTGTTCTGATGGAACAGGTCAATGTATGTACACACACACTCACTCACTCACTCACATTCTTTCTTCTGTAGCTGTTGAAGTCTGAGGTGCGTCGTCTGGAACGTAACCATGAGAGAGAGAAGAGTGTAGCCAACCTGGAGTATCTGAAGAATGTCCTCCTGCAGTTTATCTTCCTGCGGTCAGGCAGCGAGAGACAGGCTCTGCTCCCCGTCATGCACACCATGTTACAACTCAGCCCTGAGGAGAAGAATAAACTGGCTGCTATCGCAATGGGTAGGTACACACACACTGTATAAACAGACACACCCACACACACGCTGCACACACACATACTCTCTCTCACACACACACCTATCAATCTCTTAGTGTGAGTAGTACGTCGAGTGAAGTTGCAGTTGCAATATTTCCTGGAGGTTAACATTGGAATGTTTAGTGCTGGGCACCCCAACTGGTGGCCTGCGGACTGAATTTAGCCCACGCTTGATTTTATTTGTTGAGAAATGTTTGAATTGCTGGACATAAGACTGTAAAAACACAGCAAATTAGCTCCAAGTGATTTGTTCCAAAGTGTACAAAACATTGATATAGACTGACCAGGTGAAAGCTATGACCTCTTATTGACTTCAATCAAATCAAAGTGTATTTGTCACATGCGCCGAATACAACAGGTGTAGACCTTACAGTGAAATGCTTACTGACAGGCTCTAATGAACAGTGCAATTTTTACGTAAGAAATAGGTATTAGGTGAACAATATATAAGTAAAGAAATAAAAACCGTGACAATAACAGTAGCGAGGCTATATACAGGTGGTACCGGTACAGAGTCAATGTGCAGGGGCACCGGTTAGTCGGTCTGATTGAGGTAATATGTACATGTAGGTATAGTTAAAGTGACTATGCATAGATGATAAACAGAGAGTAGCAGCAGCGTAAAAAAGGGCTTGGGGGGGGCTGGGTGGGACACAATGCAAATAGTCTGGGTAGCCATTTGATTACCTGTTATTGTGGCTTGGGGGTAAAAGCTGTTGAGAAGCCTTTTGGTCCTAGACTTGGCGCTCCGGTAACGCTTGCCGTGTTGTAGCAGTGTAGATGAAGAGGAGACGGGTTAAATAATTATTTTTAAGCCTTGAGTGTCATTCAGAGGGTGAATGGGAAAGACAAAAGATTTAAGTGCCTTTGAAATGGGGTATGATAGTATGTTCCAGGCACACCGGTTTGAGTGTGTCAAGAACTGCAACGCTGCTGGGTTTTCACGCTCATCAGTTTCCCATGTGTATCAAGAATGGTCTACCACCCAAGGACATCCAGCCAACTTGACGCAACTGTGGGAAGCATTGAAGTCAACGTGTGCCAGCATCCTTGTGGAGTGCTTTCGAGACCTTGTAGTCCATGCTCCGATGAATTGAAGCTGTTCTGAGGACAAAAGCGGGTGCAAACTCAATATTAGGAAGGTATTCCTAATGTTTTGTGCACTCAGTGTATGTGATCGTATACAAATGTAAGCAAGGTTTGAAATTATAATGTTTTAGTCAAATATTATACGGAGTGGCTACAGATAAGGAGTTTATGTATCCCAATTTGCTCAGGCAAAAAATATGGAGATTTCTGCACATTTTACAATAGCTGAGTGCCCACTCCGCTGCCTATGTAGTTGCTGTGCTCCGCTGCCGCTCCCCCCTCTCCTAGACTGCCTTTGTTTTTTCATCATCATTGAAACAGTTCCTAAGCTGTGCAAGAGGCAGACAGGCAGTCAAGTACACTTCTTTTTTTCAGGAACTACGATATGGCAACCTCTATAAAGATTAGCCTACATCACACAAAATGCTAATCATTTTTTATCCAAAGTGTAGGGACTGAGTCCTGCTTGTGCAATTGCAATATCCATTGCAACAGACAGACCGAGAAGGTTGTAGCCTTTATAATATGTTTTGGAATGTACGTTCAAATCGCTGCAGGGTTTTTATTTAAACTGTTCAGAAATGAGACATGGGCTATATCATCATGGTTCAGAAGAGTAAAGAGTGAAACGTGAAGGGGGGGGGGCAGCAGCAACCTTAGAAAAATGTATGTGTGCATAAAGTCACACATGTGCAGAATGTGATCTGGATCCTTAGCTTTAAGAAAGAGGTTTCCAGAAGGGGCAGGCAGGGGTGAAAACTCCTTATCCACGGCCAATATTATATCTGTCTGGGCATCTTGCAATCAGTTTGCGTTCTACTAATTATTTGTAATTATGTTCCGGCCCCCTGACCATTCGCTCAAGAAAACATTGTCCCGTGGCTGAATCTAGTTGATGATCCCTGGTATAGTGTATAGTAAATACTGTGTGTGTTGGTAATGTAGTGTCCTACCTGTGTCTCTGAACCGGTCTCTTTCTGCTTCAGGTGAGGAGGAAGTGGGAGGAGCAAAAGGCTCAGGATGGACCTCCTACCTTCACAGCTGGTCTGGCATCAGATAAAGACACATCAGCTACTGCCATCTCTCTACCTGCCTTCACTTTCATCTGATCAACTGGAGTTATTGAAAAGTCTTCATATATTATTTATGATCATTAATCTACTTGAAATGAAGCAAGTGCTGACAGCAGCAAAACAAGCCAGTGCTCTTTCAACTGTTTAGTTACTGGACCGGTGATGGTGTGATGATTCCTCAATGCCTCACATTCAATACTTTGATTGTTTTTTACGACTGAATTTGTAGCTTCGTAATAATCCGCTCCATGCGGAATACATGGTTAAAATGGTTAATGAAGTGAACTATGACTGTGATAACACATTTCACTTAAGATCTAATGTAGAGTTGTCAATCGACAATTATAACAATTCACACCTGTTTCCATGTATCAAGATTACATACCAAAGAATGCTCTGGTAATATCTAGGTATGTAGTCTGTAATTGGTCCGTGTGTGTGTGTGTATATAGTAATTATGTACTTGCTGTGAAAATACAATGTTATTGCAATGTGGGGCTGCTTTTTTTCAAGTTAACCAAACATGCTGAAAGGGTACTGGATATCAATGACTGGGTCAAATTGAAACCTCTGCCCTGCTCTGTAGTCCTATGGTTGTATTTCATGTCACATCATTTACAAACCGCTATCTTTGCACTTGAATTTACAAATTTAGTGGACTAGCACCAACTGTGACATGAGGATCTCATTTACTATGACCAAGGCTGTGCCTGAACTTGTACTCTTATTTCCCATATATTGCACTATATTGGGATAAAGTGCCGGTTCAGATTTGGCTCATCTCTTACCCAGGGTTATATGCTAATGTCATTGTTCTGTGTTATTCCTAAGGCATATTAATGAATGAGGCCAGATGGGGACAAGTAGTACATGGGAATAACTGAATGTACTCGTAATGAATAATTGTATATTTAAACTGGGAAAGTATATGGTTAGGCTATAAAATATGAATGATTACTGATGTTGTAAACTGGTGAGGGTTTCCAGTCCTCACAGTTTGGTTGAAGTTGATATCCGCTCTGGGTTAAGACATGATTTAGAAAAGGACAAATAAATCAAAGTTAAGCATACATTTTAGGTCAACCATTTTATATAAAAAGGAGACCTGGAATCAGTAGCAAAACCACCATCCTTTTTCCTACGAGATTATTTAACTGTGAATAAACATGACAATTAATATATATACTATTTATTTATAATTTTTTTACTTTCTTGGCCTGCCACTACTCTTGTTCAACTAAAAATGTAATGTCTCATCTTAACTTTTTAAGTCACCCCAATGAAATGATTTTGAGGTAAATTGATGTAATATTTGGTCATTTAGAAAAAGTTCTATCATCTAAATAAGTTACAGTATATCTATAAAAGTTGTTATATTTACCAATAGGGAAGCCTAAAGAGCAATAATCCACACATTTAGAGAGAAAAAATGTAAAGGCATGCTCCAGTCTCCTTTTCACCTCATGTATCACCTGATTTACTTAATAAAGGTAAATCTCGATTGGTGATCCAGGTGTCCTCTGACATGGCACAGGTGGGGGGTGGGCCTTTCCTTTTAGTTCTCTATTACTCCTCTATTGTTCCTCAAGCAAGGTGGGAGACCGATGACATCGGAGCGCACCATCCGGCCTACTCCATGAAGTTTGCATTTCAGTCTTAAAAAATAGCATTTTGCTACCCCTAAAAAAATGTTTACCTTTAAGTGTGTACATTACTGTATTTATACGTGGGATATTGTTTTTCAACAGGAAAAGTAAAGAAATAGCTGACGTCACCAGTCTTTTCAAACAACTTTTACACTAAAGGGGCATCATTATTTTCACAATTGCACAGTATTGTTCCAACCTCAGTATTTTAGGTACACCCCCTTGTGCACGAAAATGGTTCGCTCTTACAGACAGTGAGTCACGTGGCTGTGGCTTGCTATATAAAGCAGGCAGACAGGCATTCAGTTACTGTTCGATTGAACGTTAGAATGGGCACAACGAGCGACCTAAGCGACTTTGACTGTGGTATAATAGTCGGTGCCAGGCACACCGGTTCCAGTATCTCAGAAACAGCCGGCCTCCTTTGCTTTTCACACACAACAGTGTCTAGGGTTTACCTAGAATGGTGCGACAAACAAAAAACCTCCAGTCAGCGGCAGTCCTGTGGGTGAAAACAGCTCGTTAATCAAATGTTATTTGTCACATGCGCCGAATACAACAGTGAAATGCTTACGTACAAGCCCTTAACCAACAATGCTTTAAGAAGTAAAAAAAAATTGAAAATACAAAATAAAAGTAACAAATAATTAAACAGCAGCAGTAAAATAACAAGCAGGACTATATACAGGGGGTACCGGTACAGAGTCAATGTGTGGGGGCACCAGTTGAGGTAATTGAGGTAATATGTACATGTAGGTAGAGTTAAAGTGATTATGCGTAGACTATAAACAGTGTAGTAGCAGCGTAAAAGAGGGGTCTGGGTAGCCCTTTGATTAGCTGTTCAGGAGTCTTATGACTTAGGGGTAGAAGCTGTCTCGACTTGGCTCTCCAGTACCGCTTGCCGTGCGGTAGCAGAGAGAACAGTCTATGACTAGGGTGGCTGGAGTCTGACAATGTTTAGGACCTTCCTCTGACACTGCCTGATATAGAGGTCCTGGATGGCGGGAAGCTTGGCCCCAGTGATGTACTGGGCCGTATGCACTACCCTCTGTAGTGCCTTGCGGTCAGAGGCCGAGCAGTTTCCATACCAGGCAGGGATGCAACCAGTCAGGATGCTCCCGATGGTGCAGCTGTAGAACCTTTTAAGGATCTGAGGACCCATGCCAAATGTTTTCAGTCTCCTGAGGGGGAATAGGCTTTGTCGTGCCCTCTTCACGACTGTCTTAGTGTGTTTGGACAATGATAGTTTGTTGGGTATGTGGACACCAAAGAACTTGAAGCTCTCAACCTGTTCCACTACAGCCCATCGTTGTCGGTGATCAGGCCTACCACTGTTGTGTCATTGGCGAACTTGATGATGGTGTTGGAGTCGTGCCTGGCCATGCAGTCACGAGTGAACAGGGAGTACAGGATGGGACTGAGCACGCACCCCTGAGGGGCCTCCGTGTTGAGGATCAGCGTGGCGGATGTGTTGTTCCCTACCCTTACCACCTGGGGGCGGCCCGTCAGGAAGTCCAGGATCCAGTTGCAGAGGGAGGTGTTAAGTCCCAGGGTCCTTGGCTTAGTGATGAGCTTTGAGGGCACTATGGTGTTGAACGCTGAGCTGTAGTCAATGAATAGCATTCTCACATAGGTGTTCCTTTTGTCCACATGGGAAAGGGCAGTGTTGAGTGCAATAAAAATTGCATCATCTATGGATCTGTTGGGGCGGTATGCAAATTGGAGTGGGTCTAGGGTTTCTGGGATAATGGTGTTGATGTGAGTCATGACCAGCCTTTCAAAGCACTTCATGGCTACAGGCGTGAGTGCTATGGGTCGGTAGTCATTTAGGCAGGTTACCTAAGTGTTCTTGGGCACAAGGACTACGGTAGTTTGCTTGAAACATGCTTTATTACAGACTCAGTCTGGGACAGGTTGGAAATGTCAGTGAAGACACTTGCCAGTTGGTCAGCGCATGCTCGGAGTATACGTCCTGTTAATCCGTCTGTCCCTGCGGCCTTGTGAATGTTGACCTGTTTAAAGGTCTTACTCACATCGGCTACAGAGAGCGTGATCACACAGTCATCCGGGAACAGCTGGTGCTCTCATGCATGTTTCAGTGTTACTTGCCTCGAAGCGAGCATAGAAGTAATTTAACTCGTCTGGTAGGTTTGTAATAGTTTGCCAGCCCTGCCACATCCAACGAGCGTCGGAGCCAGTGTAGTACGATTCGATCTTAGTCCTGTATTGACGCTTTGCCTGCTGGATGGTTTGTCGGAGGGCATAGCGGGATTTCTTACAAGCTTCTGGGTTAGAGTCCCACTCCTTAAAAACGGCAGCTCTACCCTGTAACTCAGTGCGGATGTTGCCTGTAATCCATGGCTTCTTATTGGGGTATGTACGTACGGTCACTGTGGGGACGACGTCATTGATGAAGCCAGTGACTGATGTGGTGTACTCCTCAATGCCATCAGAAGAATCCGTTATAGACCTATATCCATCCTGCCCTGCCTCTCTAAAGTCTTTGAACGCCAAGTTAATAAACAGATCACTGACCATTTTGAATCCCACCGTACCTTCTCCGCTGTGCAATCCGGTTTCCGAGCTGGTCACGGGTGCACCTCAGCCACGCTCAAGGTATTAAACGATATCATAACCGCCACCGATAAAAAACAGTACTGTGCAGCCGTCTTCATAGACCTGGCCGAGGCTTTCGACTCTCAATCACCGTATTCTTATCGGCAGACTCAATTGCCTTGGTTTTCTCAAATGACTGCCTCACCTGGTTCACCAACTACTTTGCAGACAGAGTTCAGTGTGTCAAATCGGAGGGCCTGTTGTCCGGAACTCTGGCAGTCTCTATGGAGGTACCACAGGGTACAATTCTCGGGCCGACTCTTTTCTCTGTATATATCAATTATGTCGCTCTTGCTGCGGGCGATTCCCTGATCCACCTCTACGCAGACGACACCATTCTGTATACATCTGGCCCTTCTTTGGACACTGTGTTAACTAACCTCCAAATGAGCTTCAATACCATACAACACTCCTTTTGTGGCCTCCAACTGCTCTTAAACGCTAGTAAAACCAAATGCATGCTTTTCAACCCTTCGCTGCCGCACCTGCCCGCCCGACTAGCATCACTACCCTAGATGGTTCTGACCTAGAATATGTGGACAACAACAAATACCTAGGTGTCTGGTTAGATTGTAAACTCTCCTTCCAGAGTCATATTAAGCATCTCCAATCCAAAATCAAATCTAGAATCGGCTTTCTATTTCACAACAAAGCCTCCTTCACTCACGCCGCCAAACTTACCCTAGTAAAACTGACTATCCTACCGATCCTTGACTTCGGCGATGTCATCTACAAAATAGCTTCCAATACTCTACTCAGCAAACTGGATGCAGTCTATCACAGTGCCATCCGTTTTGTTACCAAATCCCCTTATACCACCCACCACTGCGACCTGTATGCTCTAGTCGGCTGGCCCTCGCTACATATTCGTTGCTAGACCCACTGGCTCCAGGTCACCTATAAGTCTATGCTAGGTAAAGCGCCGCCTTATCTCAGCTCAATGGTCACGATAAAAACACCCAGCTGTAGCACGTGCTCCAGCAAGTATATCTCACTGGTCATCCCCAAAGCCAATTCCTCCTTTGGCTGCCTTTCCTTCCAGTTCTCTGCTGCCAGTGACAAACTAATTGCAAAAATCGCTGAAGCTGGAGACTTATATTTCCCTCACTAACTTTAAACATCAGCTATCTGAGCAGCTAACCGATCGCTGCAGCTGTACATAGTCCATCTGTAAATAGCCCACCCAATCTACCTACCTCATCCCCATACTGTTTTTATTTACTTTTCCGCTCTTTTGCACACCAGTATTTCTACTTGCACATCATCATCTGCTCATTTATCACTCCAGTGTTAATCTGCTAAATTGTAATTACTTCGCTACTATGGCCTATTTATTGCCTTACCCCCTGCCATACACACTGTATATAGACTTTCTTTTTTCTATTGTGTTATTAATTTTACGCTTGTTTATTCCATGTGTAACTCTGTGTTGTTGTTTGTGTCGCACTGCTTTGCTTTATCTTGGCCAGGTCGCAGTTGTAAATGACAACTTGTTTTCAACTAGCCTACCTGGTTAAATAAAGGTGAAATAATAAAAATAAAAATCCCGGAACATATTCCAGTCTGTGCAATCAAAATAGTCCTGTTGCTTAGCATCTGCTTCCTCTGACCACTTTCTTATTGACCGAGTCACTGGTGCTTCCTGCTTTAGTTTTTAGCTTGTAAGCAGGAATCAGGAGGATAGAATTATGGTCAGATTTGCCAAATGGAGGGTGAGGGAGAGCTTTGTATGCATCTTTGTGTGTGGAGTAAAGGTGGTCCAGAGTTTTTTCCCTCTGGTTGCACATTTAACATGCTGATAGAAATGAGGTAAAACCGATTTGAGTTTCCCTGAATTAAAGTCCCTGGCCACTAGGAGCGCCGCCTCTGGATGAGAATTTTCCTGTTTGCTTATGGCCGTAAACAGCTCATTGTGTGCGGTCTTATTGCCAGCATCTGTCAGCTACGAAAAATATAGATACTCTACCTCAGGCGAGCAAAACCTAGAGACTTCCTTAGATTTCATGCACCAGCTGTTGTTTACAAATATGCATAGGCCGCCGCCCCTTGTTTTACCAGAGGCCGCTGTTCTATCCTGCCAAAAAAGCCTAAAACCCGCCAGCTGTATGTTAATCATGTTGTCGTTCAGCCACGACTCGGTGAAACATAGGATATTACAGTTTTTAATGTCCCGTTGGTAGGATATACTTGCTCATAGTTCGTCTATTTTATTATCAATTGATTGTACATTGGCTAATAGGACCGATGGTAAAGGTAGATTACCCTCTCAGCGACGATCCTTACAAGGCACCCGGACCGTCGTCCATGATATCTCCATCTTTTCCCCTGCGAATGACAGGGATCATGGCCTTGTCGGGTGTCTGGAGTAAATCCTTCCCGTCAGACTCGTTGAAGAAGAACAATTCCTCCAGTACGGGGCGAGTAATCGCTGCCCTGATATCAAGAAGCTCTTTTCAGTCATAAGACACGGTGTCAGAAACATTATATACAAAATAAGTTACAAATAACGCACAAAAAAAACACAATAGCACAATTGGTAACGGGATCGTAAAACGGCGGCCATCTCCTTCGGCGCCATTATCTGTAATAACAAGAATTGTGCAAGCTAACACAGGCAGGCCACAAACAGGCAAATAACGGCGCAGTACAACAGTGGTGTGCAGAACGGCATCTCGGAACGCACAACTCTTCGGTCCTTGTCATGGATGGGCTATTGCAGCAGACAATCACACCGGGTTCCACTCCTATCAGCTAAAAACAAGAAGCGGCTCCAGTGTGATCGCCTGGTCCGACGAATCCTGGTTCCTTTTGTGTTATCCTGATGTCAGAGTCAGAATTTGGCATAAGCAGCATGAGTCCATGGCCCCATCCTGCCTGGTGTCAACAGTACAGGCTGGTGGTGGTGGTGTAATGGTGTGGGGAATGTTTTCCTGGCACACGTTAGGTCCCTTGATACTAATTGAGCAACGTTTGTACTCCACAGCGTATCGGTAGTTGATCTGGAGGCAAAGGGGAGTCCAACCTGGTACTAGATGGGTGTACCTAATAAACTGTTTATTGGGTGTATATAAAACACTGGAAAATTACGCTTTTAACTGCACTGGGCCTTTAAAGGAAAATTCCTCCCAAAAACTTTGGGTATTTGTTTCCTTAGTCCATTGTTGATATAGTTCCAAAATGTTTTGCATGTCAGCAATCAAGTTTTCAAGATATATATAACTTTCAAAATACATAAATACAGCAGGTATGGTGCATTTCGCTTTTAAGAGTTAATTACTCCAAATAAAATGGATTTTAACACACTAATCTTCAGGGGACAAATGCCCACTTTCAAAGTTTCTGTTTTTATCAAATAACACACATAAACTATTAATTCTGCCCACTTGCCTAAGGATGGCCAGTATGCACATATCTACATTTTACCAAACGTATACTTTTTTTGTGTCTGAAAATGGACATGTTCATTAAGGGAGGCGTTTCCCCCCAACATAACCTCTGGAGAGGCTACAGCATTGACAGATCTTCCAAATGTTTTCCTCTCGTCTTATTCGGGAAATATACTGTATGTTCCAATTACATGACCTAAGCTCACTGAGCACTAGTAGGTCTTTAAAGTTTACATTCTTATGGTTAAATCTCGTTTTGTTAATTTGACCTAATGGTAATACATCAAATAGTCTACAGTAGACTACAACATTTTCGAGCAGCGCCCTACTGCGCCTAGTTATTTTCTCCAGTAGCATGTAGGCTATACGACTTAGAGCTTACATTTGTGTGTAATAGTTTGCGAAATATCACACATTTTTCCCTGTGGGAAATCGATGCTGCTCGGGTAGATTTCCGCAAACATCCGTCCATGTTAAACGAAGAAATATGTTGGAAATACACAGTGCAATATAATACCAACATTTAGCTAGTGCATGAAGTTTAAAGTTGAAGTTTTAAATTTAACCTGCTGTCCATATATGCATCTGGTATTTACAGTAAAGACTAGTCTACTGTAAGCTATCGTGGTCCTACATGGATGACTTGACTAGAATAAGAAGCTTAGAGGGCGGGTCTAGTCCGGTTAAATTACATTTTAACGCAGTAGCCAGACACCGACAGAGAAAGAAATAGGCGAGGCTCATTCGCCATTACTAAGAAAGTATCGCTTGTAAACAATAGCCTATACAAAAAAAGACATCCCCTCGAGTCCCAAACATCTCGAAAGAAATTGCCGTTGGAGACGAAGTACCCCTGCAGCCAAGAAGATGTTGGGGGTGGCCGAAGAAATGACCAATGGCAACGGGTGAGTACTGAAAAGAAAACACGTGTTATCATCGCCCAAATGTGCTTCTTAAAAGTGTTGGTAGTCTGTGTGTTGACTCAGGACAAACAAAGCTGCAGCCTGTTGCATTCAATGATCCTGCACAGCGCTGTCTGTCTGCGGGGTGTAGTTGCGCACAGATGAATTGATGCAGTGCTTAACTATCATCTATCCATACTTGATTTACATTAGACCAGTCAGGGTGTGATCACTACTGCAACAATGTAACAATCACTTTATGGCCTACTTGAGTTCCACTGTATTAGGCTACTGAACAGCTGGGGAAGTGATGATCACTCTGGTTAGGCCTATTCACAATGAGATATGGGCAAAAGTTGTCTTTGTTTGCTGCTCTGCAGTACTGCTGAGATTTAAAGCCTGAATTAGACTGTGTATAGTTGTAGGCCTACTTTACAGTTATTGACCTACTTGTTGCAAACTTGATGAAAGTACAGCCTGGGACCATCTGAAACCTTGTTGTGGTCACTACGGGACAACAGTGCTATACCGTCTGTGTTCGTGATTCCTCACGAAACCCAGACAAAAAAAGGCCATGTGTACAAAACATTAGGAGCACCTGCTCTTTCCATGACATACGCAGACAAGGTGAATCCAGGTGAAATGCCACTTTTAAAACAACTGGGAACTCTGAAAAATACAAGGTCAAATCATGACATCAGTGACCTTCAGGTCGGAAAGTCGGAGCTCTAGAAAGAGGCCAGAGTTCCCAAGTAGGAATTCCAAATTGGATGACTGTTCAAATCGATTTTTCCAAGTCTGAGCTCATTTTTTTGCACGCACTCTGGTCGGAAGTCTGAGATTTTCAAGTTCGGAGATCCGAGCTCCCAGTTGTTTTGAACTCGGCAAAAGCTATGATCCCTTATCGATGTCACCTGTTAAATCCACTTCAATCAGTGTAGACGAAGGGAGACAGGTTAAACATTAAAGAAGGATTTTTAAGCCTTGAGATAGTTGAGACATGGATTGTGTATATGTGCCATTCAGAGGGTGAATGGGCAAGACAAAATATTTAAGTGCCTTTGAACGGGGTGTGGTAGTAGTATGTGCCGGGGGCTCCTGTTTGAGTGTGTCAAGAACTGCAATGCTGCTGGGTTTTTCATGCTCAACAGTTTCCCATGTGTATAAAAAATGGTCCGCCACCCAAAGGACATCCAGCCAACTTGAAGCTACTGTGGGGAAGCATTAGAGTCAACATGGGCTAGTATCCCTGTGGAATGTTTGACACTTTGTGTAGTCCATGCCCTGACGAATTGAGGCTGTTCTGAAGGCAAAAGGGGTGCAACTCGATATTAGGAAGGTGTTTCTAATGTTTTGTACACTCAGTGTATATTTTACTTTTGTATCTAAAAGCATAATATTATACTTCGCCAAAAATGCTAACCTCCCCTGTTATTGTAATGGTGGGAGGTTAGCATGTCTTGTGAGTATGATATTTCTGCGTCTGTAACTTTCTCACTCCTCATTATTCACGATTCATTCAGGACTATCCGTAATCATGGTAGCATCCACATTAATGTAAGTGTTTAGAAAACATATTATATTCTTATTTACAATTAAAGGGACTTCAACATGACACAATACATTATTTACCATTAATTTCTATTGGGCACAAAATAATCAGAAACAACCAAAACAAACAGCAAATGCATCCAACAAGTTTGTAGGATCACAAGCTTGATGTAATCAGTGTGTGCTAAGAATATGGGACCAAATACGAAGTGTTTGACTACTTTAATACACATAAGGGAATTTGGGGGGACTATGTGCAAAAAGTGTTGTAATTTCTAAACTGTTCACCCGATATGGATGAAAAACCCCTCAAATGATCAAATTTCAAAACCAAAGTGCTGCTGTACAGAGCCAAAACAAAAATGTCCTGGTACACATTTTTGTTGTTTTGGCTCTGTACCCCAGCACTTTGGACATGCTAACCTCGCACCATTACAACAACTGGGGTTAGCATTTTTGGTATGATATTATGATATTATGCTTTTAGATACAAATGTAAAATATACATGTCCCAATATTCTTGGAGCTTACTGTAGAAATTGAATTTAAAATGTTATATTTTGTGGGATGACATAAAAAAAGAGCTCTGGCCTCGCACACCAGTGGTGGGTTTGGCGTTTAAATGAGAATGCATAAGCAGAAAAGAACCCCATGCATACTGTAAAATATGGTGGTGGATCTTTGATGTTATGGGGCTATTTTGCATCCACTGGAACTGGGGCCTTTGTTAAGGTCAACGGCATCATGAACTTTAACTTTATGAACTTTAACTTTTTTAATGGTTAATTTGCCACAAAAATCAACATTGTGCAATGGCCATCTCAGTCTCCAAACTTGAAACCAATTGAAAACTATAGTTTGAATTGAAGAGGGCAGTGCATAAGCACAGATTATCATGACATAAGGCGAGACCCAGATGCAGACGCAGGAGGCAGATGGTTGGAGTCTTACAGTATTTATTAATCCAATAGGGGAAGGCAAGAGAATGGTCGTGGACAGGCAAAAGGGTCAAAACCAGTTCAGAGTCCAAAAGGTACCGAAGGGCAGGCAGAATCAAGGTCAGGGCAGGTAGGATGATCAGACAGGTGGGAAAGTAGTCCAGAGTCAGGCAGGGGTCAAAACCGGGAAGATTATCAAAAAGAGAATAGTAAAAGAAGTACGGGAAAAACACACTGGTTGACTTGACTAACATACAAGACGAACTGGCACAGAGAGACAGGAAACACAGGGATAAATACACTGGGGAGAATAAACGACACCTGGAGGGGGTGGAGACAATCACAGGAACAGGTGAAACAGATCAGGGCGTGACACAGATGAAGGACATCAAGGATCTAGAAGGATTCTGTATGTCGCAATGGTCTAAGATCCCTCCCAATGTGTTCTCCAACTCATAAAACATTTTAGAAAAATACTCAGTGCTGTTAAGGCACCGATAGAGGGCAGCCGTGCTTCTAGCCCCTAGGCAACTTTGCGGTATTTAGTTTTTTTTATGTGTTATTTCTTACATTATTAGCCCAGGAATTTTTTTGTGTTATTACATACAGCTGGGAAGAACTTTTGGATATCAGAGCGGCAGCATTACGATCAGGAATACGACTTTCCCGAATCGGATCCTTTGTTCCCCAGGGCAATTGAATTGATTCCAGAAGCTGATCCAAAACATCGCCGGACGGAGAAGAGGTACTTGGAGTGGACTTCTAATCCGACTCAGGAGGCGCGCACACCACCCACCGCTTCCGAGTATATTACTCGCTAATGTTCAGTCTTTGGATAATAAAGTTGACAAGCTCATGGCGATGATTTCCTTCCAGAGAGACACCATGGATTTTAACATACTGTGTTTTACAGAAACATGGCTCAACAGCCAGTTGGGTTCTCAGTTTATTGCGCAGACCGTAATAAATCCCTCTCCGGGAAAAATAGCGGGGGTGTATGTTTCATGATTAACTACTCATGGTGTGATTGTGATAACATACAGGAACTCAAGTCCTTTTGTTCACCCGACCTAGAATACCTCACAATCAAAGGCCGACCATATTACCTCCCAAGAGAATTCTCTTCGGTTATAGTTACAGATGATTTTATTACCCCTCAACCCGATACCACGACGCTCAAAGAACTTCACTGGACTTTATGCAAACTGGAAACAACATATCCTGAGACCGCATTTATTGTAGCTGGAGATTTTAACAAAGCAAATTGAGGAAAATGCTACCGATGTTCTATCAACACATTGACTGTAGTACTCATGCTGCTAAAACACTCGACCACTGCTACTCCAACTTCCGGATGTCTACAAGGCCCTCCCCCGCCCTCCCTTCGGCAAATCTGATCAGGACTCCATTTTGTTCTTCCCTTCCTATAGGCAGAAACTCAAACAGGAAGTACCCGTGCTAAGGACTATTCAACGCTGGTCTGACCAATCTGAATCCACGCTTCAAGATTGTTTTGATCACGTGGACTGGGTTATGTTCCGGGTAGCCTCAGAGAATAACATTGATGAATACACTGATACGGTGACTGAGTTTATCAGGAAGTATATAGGATGTTGTACCCACTGTGTCTATTAAAACCTACCCTAACCAGAAATGTGGATAGATGGCAGCATTCACACAAAACTGAAAGCACGAACCATGGCATTTAACTATGGCAAGGTGATTGGGAATATGGCCGAATACAAACAGTGTAGTTATTCCCTCCGTAAAGCAATCAAACACTCAAAACATCAGTATGGAGACAAAGTGGAGTCGCAATTCAACAGCTCAGACACGAGATGTATGTGGCAGGGTCGACGAGGCCAAAAAGATAGTCAAGGACAAAAACCAATCGAGCCACTGCCTGTTGACCCCGCTCTCATCCAGAAGGCGAGGTCAGCACAGGTGCATCAAAGCTGGGACCGAAAGACTGAAAAACAGCTTCTATTTCAAGTCCATCAGTCTGTTAAATAGCCATCACTAGCACCTTAGAGGCTGCTGCTGTCACATCCTGACCATAGAGAGTCCTTATTTTCTATGGTGGAGTAGGTCAAGGCGTGATTGGGGGGTTAGTCTAGTTTATATTTTCTATGTGGCGTTGTAGTTTATTATTTTCTATTTTGGTGATTTGTATGATTCCCAATTAGAGGCAGCTGGTAATCGTTGTCTCTAATTGGGGATCATATTTAGGTAGCATTTTTCCCACCTGTGTTTATGGGATATTGTTTTGAGATAGTGTACGTAGCACCTCTGTAGTCACGGTTCGTTTTCTTTATTTGTTTTGTTCTAAGTTTTCACTTGAATAAATAATGTGGAACGCTACTCACGCTGCGCCTTGCGAGGTGTGTCATCGAACCGGTCATCGAATCCGGCGACAGTTCCCAGTCGAGAGCTTCCGGAGACGGTCCCCAGTCCAGAGCTTCCGGAGACGGTCCCCAGTCCAGAGCTTCCGGAGACAGTCCCCAGTCCAGAGCTTCCGGAGACGGTCCCCAGTCCAGAGCTTCCGGCAACAGTTTCCAGTCCAGAGCTTCCGGCAACAGTTTCCAGTCCAAAGCTTCCGGCAACAGTTTCCAGTCCGGAGCTTCTGGCGACAGTTTCCAGTCCGGAGCTTCCGGCGACGTTTCACAGTCCGGAACCTCCAACGACGGTCCACAGTCCGGAACCTCCAGAGACGGTCCACGGTCCGGAACCTCCAGAGACGGTCGACGGTCCGGAACCTCCAGCTCCATGGCCGGAGCCTTCCCGTGCGCCGATGCCCAGTCTAAGCACGGCGTCCAGTCCAGCTCCAAGGCCAGAGTCTTCTTCTGCATTGGTGCCCAGTCCAGGCACAGTGTCCAGTCCTGCTCCATGGCAGGAGCCTTCCTCTGCACTGATGTCCAGTCCAGATCCACGAGCTGAGCGGGTTCTTCGTCCCGCACCAGAGCCACCTCCGATGCTGGCAGATCCGTGGGATGAGAGGGTTCTTCATCCTGCACCAGAGCTGCCACCAACACTAGACACCCCCCTAACCCTCCCTTTTGGTTTCAGGTTTTGCGGCCGGAGTCCGCACCTTTGGGGGGTTCCTGTCATGTCCTGACCATAGAGAGTCCTTATTTTCTATGGTAGAGTAGGTCAGGGCGTGACTGGGGGGTTAGTCTAGTTTATTATTTTCTATGTGGGGTTCTAGTTTGTTATTTTCTATGTTGGTGATTTGTATGATTCCCAATTAGAGGCAGCTGGGAATCGTTGTCTTTAATTGGGGATCATATTTAGGTAGAATTTTTCCCACCTGTGTTTATGGGATATTGTTTTGAGATAGTGCACGTTGCACCTCTGTAGTCATGGTTTGTTGTTTCTTTATTTGTTTTGTTCTAAGTTTTCACTTGAATAAATAATGTGGAACGCTACTCACGCTGCGCCTTGTTCCAATTATTACGACGAACCTGACAGCTGCCCTATATACATAGACTTGAAATCACTGGCTACTTTAATAATGTTTACATATTTTGCATTACTCATCTTATATGTATATACTGTATTCTATTCTACTGTATCTTAGTCTATGCTGCTCTGAGATTGCTCGCCGAAATATTTATATATTCTTAATTCCATTCCTTCACTTAGATTTGTGTGTATTGTTAGATATTACTTGTTAGATATTACTGCACCTTTCCTCTTTTGTTCTCTATTGCTCCTCTATTGTAATTTCTCAAGGAAGGGGGGAGACCGACGACATCAGATTCCCATCAGACCAACTCCTTGAATGCCTTACTCCTTGAAGTTTGCAGTTGTGTCTGAAAACACTATTTTGCTCAAAACATATTTTTTTACCCTTTAGTGTTTGTACTTTACTGTATTTATACTTAGGATATCGCTTTTCAACAGTAAAAGTAAAAAACTCGCTTGGATGTCTTTTATGCAATATGTCCCAAGAGGTCGTGGTACAGGCCAATATGCCACTGCTAAGCCCTGTTCTTAGGCACGACGCAACCAATCCAGAGGTGCCTTATTGCTATTATAAACTTATTACCAACGTAATTGGAACAGTACATAAGTAATTTTGCTTAATACCCATGGTATATTGTCTGATATACCACAGCATTCAGCCAATCAGCGTTCACAGCTCTAACTACCCAGTTTATAATGACATACAGTACTGGCCAGGAGCTGCATATCCATGCTGTCCAGGTCTGACGCAGTGAATGTGATGACGCTATCTCTCTCCATCAGTCCTTAGTTGTTAGTCGTTACTGTAGTTCCATTCTACCCCCTGAGACATGTTTCCGCAGATCCGCTTCCTGCCTGTTAATTACCCCCCCTGTGTGTGTGTGTGTGTTACTTTATTTAGATGCAGGGATCTTTGCTCCAGTCAGGAAGGAAACTGTTTTATCATGTACTGGCTCACTGGGGCACATTCACCCGACCAGTATGAAAAGTACTCAAATGTATCCACTCACTACTGTAAGTCGCTCTGGATAAGAGCGTCTGATAAATGACTCAAAAGTAAAAATGTTATTCACACACACTTTGCTGAGTTGTTTACGGTTGGGGGAAAGGAGGGGGAATGGGGATGGTGGGTGGAGGGAAAGAGAGAGGGGTCTTTGTCATGGCTGAGACGCAGAGAGAAGTTGCTTTGGCAATGTAAATATATGTTTCCCATGCCAGTAAAGCTCATTGAATTGAAAGGTCATGATGTGGAGAGCGGATGTCTTTCTAGTCTCCTGAGTCTCTCTCTCTCTGTCTACATCTCTCTCTCTCTGCTCCACCCTGAGCAGGAATGTTCTCTCTTTCTCTGCCTCTCTCTGCCTCTCTCTGCTCCACTCCACCCTGAGCAGGAATGTTCTCTCTCTCTCTCTCTCTCTCTCTGCTCCACCCTGAGCAGGAATGTTCTCTCTCTCTCTCTCTGCCTCTCTCTGCCTCTCTCTGCTCCACCCCCACCCTGAGCAGGAATGTTCTCTCTCTCTCTCTCTCTCTCTGCTCCACCCTGAGCAGGAATGTTCTCTCTCTCTCTCTCTGCCTCTCTCTGCCTCTCTCTGCTCCACCCCCACCCTGAGCAGGAATGTTCTCTCTCTCTCTCTCTCTCTGCTCCACCCCCACCCTGAGCAGGAATGTTCTCTCTCTCTGCTCCACCTCCACCCTGAGCAGGAATGTTCTCTCTCTCTCTGCTCCACCCCCACCCTGAGCGGGAATGTTCTCTCTGCCTCTCTCTCTGCCTCTCTCTGCTCCACCCCCACCCTGAGCAGGAATGTTCTCTCTCTCTGCTCCACCCCCACCCTGAGCAGGAATGTTCTCTCTCTCTGCTCCACCCCCACCCTGAGCAGGAATGTTCTCTCTCTCTGCTCCAATACCCCACCCTGAGCAGGAATGTTCTCTCTCTCTCTGCTCCACCCCCACCCTGAGCAGGAATGAGCTCAGTGGGAACATTGGACATCAGAGCTACTGTCAGTCAGATAACTTCTGTAGCTGTCACATATTTACAAATTTTTTAATACCTTGGTTTTTCTTCCTGTCCCCATAGCAGAACGCCTTTGAAGAACCCCCTTTGGTTCCAGGTAAAACCCTTTTGTGTTCCATATAGAACCCTTTCCACAGAGGGATCTACATTGAACCTAAAATAGTTATACTTGGAACCAAAAATATTTCTACCTGGAACCAAAAAGGGTTCTCCTATGGGGACAGCCGCAGAACCATTTTGGAACCCTTTTTTGATCCCTCCCCTGATTGTAAACTTCTGCTCATATGTACTGTACATGTAGTTAAATAATTTCCTCTTCCTGCAAGTGCTGGATTTCCCCCCACAGTGGCCAATCCACCATTCATTCTGATCTTAACTCCAACCCTCCTATGTCCACAGGTTAACCCATCTTTCCCAGTATAATTCCATTTAACAATTTCCTTTTGTACATCCCTGTATTTTACTGCGATGTCTTATAAGTGTCTTGAACCTCCCCATTTGTAAAATGTCTACCGATATTGCCCTAAAATAGAGTATAATGATGTTTCCCATTGACTGATTGTGGTTCTTCAGATCCCCTAACAATACATTTGCAGGTCTAGCTGAACCCTGATATTATGACATAACATCCATTCCTGGATTGAAATTGAAATTAACGAATTTATGTGTCAATTGTTGGTTTATATGTTAGTTCATAGACCCGATGCCAAGGTATTGGTAAATCAAAAACATGTTCCCAACTGACTTGAATTTCATACAGCATTGCTGTCAAACCTTTTGACTTTAAGTGAAACTGCTACATTTTTTTATTTATACTAATCATTTCAAGCCATGTATGATATTTAATGGGTGGCAGACAGACTAATTCTTTCATTTCTTCTTTAAGTAAATGTTTCTGCCAATTTTGTGGTAGAGCCGCGATGAGTTGGTTCTAATTTTGTTTAGAGCCGTAATGAGTTGGTTCTAATTTTGTTTAGAGCCGTAATGAGTTGGTTTTAATTTTGTTTAGAGCCGTAATGAGTTGGTTCTAATTTTGTTTAGAGCCGTAATGAGTTGGTTCTAATTTTGTTTAGAGCCGTAATGAGTTGGTTCTAATTTTGTTTAGAGCCGTAATGAGTTGGTTCTAATTTTGTTTAGAGCCGTAATGAGTTGGTTCTAATTTTGTTTAGAGCCGTAATGAGTTGGTTCTAATTTTGTTTAGAGCCGTAATGAGTTGGTTCTAATTTTGTTTAGAGCCGTAATGAGTTGGTTCTAATTTTGTTTAGAGCCGTAATGAGTTGGTTCTAATTTTGTTTAGAGCCGTAATGAGTTGGTTCTAATTTTGTTTAGAGCCGTAATGAGTTGGTTCTAATTTTGTTTAGAGCCGTAATGAGTTGGTTCTAATTTTGTTTAGAGCCGTAATGAGTTGGTTCTAATTTTGTTTAGAGCCGTAATGAGTTGGTTCTAATTTTGTTTAGAGCCGTAATGAGTTGGTTCTAATTTTGTTTAGAGCCGTAATGAGTTGGTTATCATTTTGTTTAGAGCCGTAATGAGTTGGTTATCATTTTGTTTAGAGCCGTAATGAGTTGGTTATCATTTTGTTTAGAGCCGTAATGAGTTGGTTATCATTTTGTTTAGAGCCGTAATGAGTTGGTTATCATTTTGTTTAGAGCCGTAATGAGTTGGTTATCATTTTGTTTAGAGCCGTAATGAGTTGGTTCTAATTTTGTTTAGAGCCGTAATGAGTTGGTTCTAATTTTGTTTAGAGCCGCGATGAGTTGGTTCTAATTTTGTTTAGAGCCGCGATGAGTTGGTTATAATTTTGTTTAGAGCATACACCTCCATACACTGTTGTTAGTTTCTTGTGTGACATCATTTTACCGTCCTTGTTTACAATGTTCTTCATTAATATTTTACCCTTCTTGTACATTTCTTCCAATATATTTTTTTCTCTCTCTCAGTACATTGGAGTTTAGCCATATTATTTGCTGTAATATTAGATCTGCCTTTTTTTGGAGGAGGAAATTGAAATTGTAGCCAACTCTGTATGACTTCCTTTAAAAAAAGGATGATACTTTCAACAGAGATCCATTGTCAATCCACTGAAAATGTGAGGTTTTAATCTGCAAAAAGGAAAAGGGCCCACTTTTTAACATAGGATGGGCCTCATAGTATTTTGCTAGAAAACCAGTTTGGATTTAGATACAATTTTGGTACAATGGAGACTTTGAGAGGTTTAATGCCCTAATATTTAATAGTTTTAACCCTCCAAACTCATGTTCATTATATAAATATGGAGGTTTAATTTGCCATTCCAAATAAAGTGAAATACTTTTTTTCACATGATTTGAAAAAGGATTCTCCTGAAGTCATAGAGCCATGAATAATATGTAAACTGCGATATAACTAGAGAATTAATCAGGGAAATCTTCCCGTAAATGGATAGGTGTTTCCCTCTCCACGGTTTCAAGATAATATCTATTTTGCAAAGTTTTGCGAGATCGCTAAACTTTTCCGGGATATGTACACCAAGCAGGAGCGCCGTATGGGGGGGAAAAGTTAGGACGATTCTAAGGGCCTGTGACTGATAGGGGCCTTAAAAAATTATTAGAACATTAGGTTAAACAAAATCTATATTAAATTATTAACCTATCATCATTGTTATATTATTTTATTTACAATGTACTAATAAAACTAACAGTTTATTTTTCTTATTTTTGGCAAAAAAGTTAACATCCTGATTCTCCAGTCAGGAAAAATCTCACTTGACACAGAGGCAGCGAATATCAGAGCCTTAAACGAAGAGATGCAGGTTCTTTGAGATGGATGGGAGTCTCTCCTGTCTGAGGCAACACTGATTGCTACGCAAATGGATGTTGCACCTCAATTTAGCAATTTAGAAGAAAAATAAGAGATTTCATGATGAGACAGTGTTTTTTACTGCTATGGACAACATAAGTGGCTTGGATATTAGGTTCCACACCACCGCAAAAATTGTAGAATAATTTTCTGCTGTTCTGAAAGTTGGGCAGATTAGTGAGGATAAAGTCCCTTCTGTGTGCCAACCACTGATCATGAAGTATTCCAGAGATCAGACACCTGAACACTGTATCTGCTGCCACTTTCCCCCCTAACTTGTCCCCTCTTGGTCTCCTGAATGCAATTTGTAAGATGCAGCTGCAAAGCATTTTTGGAGAAGTGTGCATTTCTTTACGTATATTTTTCACACTGCCTGTGACCGTTGCTGGTGGCGAGAGAGCTTTCAGTAAACTAAAACTGCTAAAAAACTATTTGAGGTCCACTATGTCCCAGGACAGGCTTTGCAGTCTTGAAATGCTGTCCATTGAAAGTCAGTTAGCTAGAAAGCTGGACTTCAAAGACTTGATCAGTGACTTTGCTAGCAAGAAGGCTCGACACTGTGCTCTTGGTGAGTAAGGCTGAGCAAGGGCCAGTAATAACTGTTAAATGGCATGGCTATGGATATTGGATCATAACACACATGATGCCCACGGGCTGAGAACATACTGAGAACAAGATATATCTCAAAGTAGTGGCTGGATTGCATTAAAATTTGTTGTGCACAATCAAGACCCCAAGTGGAAGAAACCTATTGATTTGGTGACCACTTGACCTTTCCTCTAGCGCCACCATCAGGCCTTTTCATTTCCATTTACACTTTTACAGCTGCATATCAAATCAAACTTAATTTGTCACATGCGTCGAATACAACAAGTGTAGACTTTACTATGAAATGCTAACTTACAAGCCCATAACCAACAGTGCAGTTCAAGAAGAGTTAAAAAAAAATATTTACCAAGTAGACTAAAATAAAAAGTAATAATAAAGAATAACAATAACGAGGCTATATACAGGGGACCCCGGTACCGAGTCAGTGTGCAGGGCTACAGCTTAGTTAAGGTAATCTGTACATGTTGGTGGGGGTGACGTGACTATGCATGTTTTCTTACATTTACATTTATGTCATTTAGCAGACGCTCTTATCCAGAGCGACTTACAAATTGGTGCATTCACCTTATGATATCCAGTGGAACAACCACTTTACAATAGTACATCTATATCTTTTTTTTGGGGGGGGGGGGGTTAGAAGGATTACTTTATCCTATCCCAGGTATTCCTTAAAGAGGTGTGGTTTCAGGTGTCTACGGAAGGTGGTGATTGACTCCGCTGTCCTGGCGTCGTGAGGGAGCTTGTTCCACCATTGGGGTGCCAGAGCAGCGAACAGTTTTGACTGGGCTGAGCGGGAACTGTGCTTCCGCAGAGGTAGAGGGGCCAGCAGGCCAGAGGTGGATGAACGCAGTGCCCTTCGGGTGTAGGGCCTGATCAGAGCCTGAAGGTACGGAGGTGCCGTTCCCCTCACAGCTCCGTAGGCAAGCACCATGGTCTTGTTGGTATGAATACTTAGTTAAACAATCTGCTGCTGATTTGATGATTTTGTTTGTTATATTATTCAATAGATGATAATGTTCATTTATTTTAATTGACGAGGTTAATGTATATTTAAGTTATATTTATTTTAAGTTATTCATTAATGTTAAGATTCAAGAATTTTACCATTCAATTTTCATTTAGACTGTAAAAGATGGCCTTTAGCACATTTCTTATAGAGGGTATCAGTCTTGCATCAAATAGTGAATTCTGTATGCAGAATGTTGCATGCATGTCTGCACAGTGTTATATTTTCACAGCTCACTGTCAGTAAATATCGTACAGTAAATTTTGGACTACAAGAGACTTGCAAACCTGCAAAGGTAGAGTTATTTAAAGCTTTGAATGGGTCGATTGGGTTCTGGAGGTGGGTGGTTACAGCAATCAGTAAATATAAGTTAAGATCCTGATTCTCAGGATGTTAACGCAAGGTTGGTGTGGCCTGTGGTGGGGCCCAATGTGATATATTTTCATGGGGCCCAAAATCCCTGGCGGCACCCCTAACACCAAGCACATCGACTTCACCATCCGCCCATTTAATTGGGAGACCACATTGAAATTTAAAGTTTGTATCTTTTGGAGACCCAATCCGTAATATAGTACACTTATAATAGTTGGGTTATAGTCCAGAGAAACTGGAGAAATTATCCAGGTCCTCAGTAAGGCCCTTCAAGGTTGAAGATTGAGGACTCAAGAGAATGCTTTAATCATTGGTGTACATTGATACTTTTGTCTCTAATCTATTCCTTTTTAGCCCCTTGAAGTTATTGTTTATCTGATTTTTAAAGCTAACAGTTCAATGGCCATATTAAATAGGTATGGTGACAAAGAGCAACCTTGTTTTACACCTCTTGGCAGTTCAAAGAGAAGTAACTGTTATTTATTATTTGTCATAGAATATTGTTGTACATACATTTTACCCATCTTATGAGAGATTCTCCAAAGTTGAAAAAAATCCAAGCACATACATTGCATTCAGAAAGTATTCAGACCCCTTCCCTTTTTCCACATTTTATTACGTTACAGCCTTATTCTAAAATGGATTCAATAAAAAAAATCCTCATCAATCTACATACAATACCCCATAATGCCAAAGCAAAAACCAGCATAAAAAATACAAAACAGAAATACCCATTTACATAAGTATTCAGACCCTTTGCTATGTGACTCGAAAATTGAGTTCAGGTGCATCCTGTTTCCATTGATCATCCTTGATGTTTCTACTACTTGGAGAACACCTGTGGTAAATTCAATTAATTGGACATGATTTGGAAAGGCACACACCAGTCTATATAAGATCCCACAGTTGACAGTGCATGTCAGAGGAAAAACCAAGCCATGATGTCGAAGGAAGAGTCCATAGAGCTCTGAGACAGGTTTGTGTCTAGGCACAGATCTGGGGAAGGGTACCAAAAAATGTCTGCACCATTGAAGGTCCCCAAGAACACAGTGGCATCCATCATTCTTAAATGGAAGAAGTTTGGAACCACCAAGACTCTTCCTAGAGCTGGCCGCCCGGCCCAACTGAGCAATCGGGGGAGAAGGTCCTTGGTCAGGGAGTTGACCCCAATCTCGATGGTCACTTTGACAGAGCTCGAGAGTTCCTCTGTGGAGATGGGAGAACCTTCCAGAAAGACAACCATCTCTGCAGCACTCCACCAATCAGGCCTTTATGGTAGAGTGGCCAGACGGAAGCCACTCCTGTCTAAGGTTGGTAATTTACACATGTATACAGCCCCCTCTGGTGGTCACAGTAGACAACAGCAGTGGTTAAGTGAATTGAGAAGAGCAGTGGTTCTGCTTCCCAAACTTCTCTGTGACTGCCAGTCAGTCTAGGAATGTGAGTGATCCAACACCAAAACCTCTTCCTGGTATCTTCCTGTGACCCACACAATAAACAAAGATGATATGTTGTAATACACACAGTTTACTCTTTCCCTAGCCCTGTCCCTACTCTAGCCCTGTACCTACTCTAGCCCTGTACCTACTCTAGCCCTGTACCTACTCTAGCCCTGTCCCTACTCTAGCCCTGTCCCTACTCTAGCCCTGTCCCTACTCTAGCCCTGTACCTACTCTAGCCCTGTACCTACTCTAGCCCTGTCCCTACTCTAGCCCTGTCCCTACTCTAGCCCTGTTTCTACTCTAGCCCTGTTTCTACTCTAGCCCTGTACCTACTCTAGCCCTGTACCTACTCTAGCCCTGTTTCTACTCTAGCCCTGTACCTACTCTAGCCCTGTTTCTACTCTAGCCCTGTACCTACTCTAGCCCTGTTTCTACTCTAGCCCTGTACCTACTCTAGCCCTGTTTCTACTCTAGCCCTGTTTCTACTCTAGCCCTGTTTCTACTCTAGCCCTGTACCTACTCTAGCCCTGTACCTACTCTAGCCCTGTCCCTACTCTAGCCCTGTCCCTACTCTAGCCCTGTCCCTACTCTAGCCCTGTCCCTACTCTAGCCCTGTCCCTACTCTAGCCCTGTCCCTACTCTAGCCCTGTCCCTACTCTAGCCCTGTTTCTACTCTAGCCCTGTTTCTACTCTAGCCCTGTTTCTACTCTAGCCCTGTACCTACTCTAGCCCTGTTTCTACTCTAGCCCTGTACCTACTCTAGCCCTGATTCTACTCTAGCCCTGTTTCTACTCTAGCCCTGTACCTACTCTAGCCCTGTTTCTACTCTAGCCCTGTCCCTACTCTAGCCCTGTTTCTACTCTAGCCCTGTTTCTACTCTAGCCCTGTTTCTACTCTAGCCCTTACTATAACCACAGGACTGCACCTTGAGTCAGTCAGCCACTAACACACACACACACACACACACACACACACACACACGCGCACACACACTTGCATATTTCGCTTTGCATAACAAACTCTCCCCACACTAAAATAGTCCAGGGTCTCTGAGCCACTGTCTACTACCACACCATGACACAAAAACACACACACAGGCAGGCCTTCCAGGCAGCCAAATAGGAAGTGATATGGCTGAGCAGAGAGACATGGCAATAGACACATTAGGGACACTAGTAGTGACAACACAAACAGCAACAACCACACAGCAGCCTAACAAAATACTTTGGTAACACATACTATGTTATAGTATTCTGTTTCTTCTACATGCAACCTACACAATCTGCAGTATCAGATCTTGATTGTAGAGAAAACAATGTATTAGTGGGTTTTTTGCTCGTCTTAGTTATATTGATTCAATGTCTGTTTGAAAGAAATGTCTACAAATATTTTAAACTAGATGGCGGTAAGATCAGAGTCGACTGTAGTATTTGTCTATAGGACTGCAGTACCTGTTAAGTCCAGAAAGTGGCAGTATCTTCATGTTCTGTTGGATTTGGACATCATGTTACTTGGCTTTCCTCCACTGGCTGATATCACTCTTGTATTTCTTTTGGCAAAATCTATTCTCAACTTACTGCTGAGAGTTAGAATAGTAGAATACACGAAGTGCATTTTTTCTAAATTTGGTTATGCATTAGGAGTTTTTCTCTTATTATGTCAGTCCCTGACAGCCACTCAACTTGCCCATGGCAGCTAAGCATTTTTAGATTGGTAAGTTAGTCTAGCCAGCTATCTAAACTTGTAGTAATCATGGTCAAATTACCGACTGGGGGGGGTCCACATTGATTTTGTTAGTAACTCTCACTCAGATATCATATTAAAAACTGTTAAATCTTCTCTCCACCCCATGACAAAATATGTAGAATTGCAAGAAATGAACTCTAAAACTTCAATTGTTTCTCTCCGCTGTCAAGAGGGAGGCCACTAAAATATTTTGCTCGCAAAGTGGGGGAGCGGGGAGGCCAGCAAAATTCCACTTAGGGCCCCCAAAAGGCTAGGGCCATCTCTGACTGCATGTATGGATGTAGGTACACAGACTCATGAGCCACTGCGGCCCCTCATGAGTTCAGATTTTCTGTGGCCCCCACCCCCATCAAAGTTGCCCATCCTTGTGTCAAATCGGAGGGCCTGTTGTCCGGACCTCTGGCAGTCTCTATGGGTGTGCCACAGGGTTCAATTCTCGGGCCGACTCTCTTCTCTGTATACGTCAATGATGTTGCTCTTGCTGCTGGTGATTCTCTGATCCACCTCTACGCAGACGACACCATTCTGTATACTTCTGGCCCCTCTTTGGACACTGTGTTAACTAACATCCAGACGAGCTTCAATGCCATACAACTCTCCTTCCATGGCCTCCAACTGCTCTTAAATGCAAGTAAAACTAAATGCATGCTCTTCAACTGATCGCTGCCCGCACCTGCCCGCCCGTCCAGCATCACTACTCTGGACGGCTCTGACTTAGAATACGTGGACAATTACAAATACCTGGGTGTTTGTTAGACTGTAAACTCTCCTTCGAGACTCACATTAAGCATCTCCAATCCAAAATTAAATCTAGAATCGGCTTCCTATATCGCAACAAAGCATCCTTCACTCATGCTGCCAAACATACCCTCGTAAAACTGACCATCCTACCGATCCTCGACTTCGGTGATGTCATCTATAAAATAGCCTCCAACACTCTACTCAACAAACTGGATGCAGTCTATCACAGTGCCATCTGTTTTGTCACCAAAGCCCCATATACTACCCACCACTGCGACCTGTACGCTCTCGTTGGTTGGCCCTCGCTTCATACTCGTCGCCAAATCCACTGGCTCCAGGTCATCTACAGGTCTTTGCTAGGTAAAGCCCCACCTTATCTTAGTCCACTGGTCACCATAGCAGCACCCACTCGTAGCACGCGCTCCAGCAGGTATATCTCACTGGTCACCCCCAAAGCCAATTCCTCCTTTGGTCATCTTTCCTTCCAGTTCTCTGCTGCCAATGACTGGAACGAACTGCAAAAATCTCTGAAGCTGGAGACTCATATCTCCCTCACTAGCTTTAAGCACCAGCTGTCAGAGCAGCTCACAGATCACTGCACCTGTACATAGCCCAGCTGTAAACAGCCCATCTATCTACCTACCTCATCCCCATACTGTATTTATTTATTTATCTTGCTCCTTTGCACCCCAGTATCTCTACTTGCACATTCATCTTCTGCACATCCTACCATTCCAGTGTTTAATTGCTATATTGTAATTACTTCGCCACCATGGCCTATTTATTGCCTTAACTTACCTCATTTGCACTCACTGTATATAGACTTTTTGTTTTCTTTTGTTCTACTGTATTATTGACTGTATGTTTGTTTATTCCATGTGTAACTCTGTGTTGTTGTATGTGTCGAATTGCTATGCTTTATCTTGGCCAGGTCGCAGTTGTAAATGAGAACTTGTTCTCAACTGGCCTACCTGGTTAAATAAAGGGGATTTAAAAAAAAAATGTTTAAGAGGAACCTGAGGGGAGGTTTGTGTGTGTGTGTCCTTCAGCCAGTCATCACATTCCTGCTGAACAGGAATTCATTATTGTACCCAGCTGATCTCTCTCTCTCTCTCTCTCTCTGAGAGTTGTGGTTATGGCTTCTCAACTCTGTGTCTATACACTTCTCATCACTAACTATGAATGTAATTTTGGGCATTAGCCAACTCACTAATAACAGTCATAAGACACACTTTTATTATGATCAAATTACAGCAATCATCTCCACCATCTTCCTCCTACAGGTTAGATCTTTATAGAAAACCTGTAGGAGCTAGTATGTAATAGTTGCATTCATCCTGCATTTTGTGTGTGTGTGTGGGGGGGGGGGGAGTGGAATGTACTGCAGGTTAAGGCAGGCTAGTGAAGGTGAAAGCTGCTGGGCATGTTGACTCTAGAGACAGAACTAGCCTTATGGCATGAATATCACACACACACGTATGAGCGCGCATGCATACACACACACACACACACACACACACACACGCAAACACACACACACACACACACACACACACACAAACTTCCCCCTCTAACTGTATTAGCCAATAACATCCTCTGAGTAAGAGGAACAATATCAGGTTATAGCATATTCTCATAATATTCTGTAGGCAGACTCAACACACCTCAACACTGAGTAAAAGGTAAGTATACCACTTCATTACATTACAATCTTCTTCATTTTGGACAGTTGTGTTTTCCCTGTGTCTGTGTGGATCATTGTTTAGTTGCTGTAGGCCTATACCTTCAAATGTTTTAGCCAGTCTAGTAGTCTGCTTCACCAGGACCTGCCTGTGTCTCTGGTTCTCTCTTTTTGCTCCTCTCTCTGTTTGTGTGTTTGTTTGTCTGTCTCTAGTTTGTTATGGCTCTTATTTTCTGTAATGTCACAGGTCCTTGTGACATCACCTTCTCTCTGATCTTTTGCAGATGTTTGATTGGGTTGCTCTCATGTTGGTGTAGAGATTGACATCGTTCTGATATGGGTGGGGTTAGGGATTGTGATATTGTCTGCAGTAGCACGCATGCACACAAGCATGTACACACACATACAAACACACACACACACACACACACACAACAAAGTACCAACAAAGCTAGCACATTTTGTTCCTTGGAAGTTGTGGGAACAAAAGTTTTTGGTTTCCCATTGGTTTTGGGAACGAAACCATACATTTCCTGACCGGTAAAACTGAACGTTTTTTTTAAACATTCAGAGAACAGAAGTGAACATTTTGCCTGTTCTAGGAACGTTCATTTTTAGGTTGCAGGGAGGTTCTGAGAATGTTTTACTATGGTTCCTTTAAAGTTTTCCTGGCAGGTTATATTAACGTTCTGAGAACGGAAATTATAGTTTATTTGAAGGTAATTAAATAACATTCTGGGAACATGTTTCAATAAGACTTTGAATAACAGTGCTAGCTTAGCTTAACTGTTTTGAACTCCAAGCACAGATAGGACCCATGGAAATGCTTAGGCATTAATCATCCAAACATATTTATTTTGTGGCATGGTGTCAGTGAGATTCATACCTATGATCTTCTGTTCTCTAGCCATAGAATTAGTTCTCTGTGCCACCAGGATGGAGCTAGCACGCCATGTTATTTTAACTCAAACAAAGCTGTTCATTTTAGTCTATTGAAACAGACCCCATTTCTAAGGAAACAAGCACTCATTAAGATCAGGTGTGGCCAATAAGTAGACGCAGCCATCACTCCTGTACACACTTAACAAGATAGAGGACACAGAGTTTTGTTGATGATGAGAATGGAATGTATATGTTTTAAAATAACATTCTTAGAACCTTCTTTGAACATTACTAAAGTTTTCTTGTGGTTTTTATGGAAAGTTTTCTTAACGTTCTCTGATCAATTTGAGACCATGACTTTAAATACAACCATGAGGAAACCTGTAGGCAATGTTACGCTGATGTACTGTAATTCCCACAGAAGAACGTTGTTTCTTAACATTCTCTGAATGATTTGAGAACATTCCCAATGTCAAACCAGTTGGAGAACATTGCTAGAACATTCCTAAAATTGAAATGAAATGTAGCCATGTTTGAACTTTTAAGAAACATTCTGTTGGAAAAACACGAGATGAACTGTGTTACGGAGTCTAGTTGATAGGTAATCGACTAGCCGGACTGTTCCCCGGATTCACTGTGTTGATGACATCACTCCATGTTCAGAGCTGAACAGTGAAAGTGACATTTACATGCATGAATCCATTGGGGCTGTACACTCAAGAGGGAAGAAATGGTTTGTGACACTACGATTACACAACAAGCAACAACAATGTCAACTGGATTCCGGTGCTACATGCAATGTAATGAGCTACAAAGACAAAATCAATCTGGCACCTGACACACATCTATTGCCCAGCGACACTAGACTAAAGCTGTACTCAGGAGAGCTAATGAGCTCTATGGGCACCTTTGAGACCGAATGTCTTATTCGGGGACGCAAACACAAGCTGGAGTTTGAGATTGTGAAAACCAGTCAACATCCTCTCCTCTCAGGCTCTACATGCGAACACCTGGGACTGATGCAGTTCACTGTACCAAATGACCTGCACGTTGTGGATCATGTCCAGCATGGACCCCTGTCCAAAGAACAACTACTCAGCAGATATGACGATGTATTCAACATGCCCGTTGAATCAGTGCCTGGGGAGGTACACTTTGAAGTGGATGAGAGCATCACTCCAGTCCAGTGTGCTCCTCGCAATGTGCCCATTGCAATGAAAGTGGCTGTGAAGGCCCAGCTGGACAAGTATGAGGCCGATGGCCACATGACATCTGTGACCGAACCAACTGACTGGATCAGCAATATGGTCATAGTGAAAAAACCAGAGAAGCTGAGGGTCTGCATCGACCCAAAGCATCTGAACCAAGCACTGAAACGATCCCACTACATCATGCCGACACTAGAAGATGTCCTCTACAAGCTTCCCAAGGCCAGGATTTTCACCTTGGTGGATGCCCGAGATGCATTCCTTCAATGCAAGCTGGACGAAGAAAGCAGCTTCATGACTACCTTCTGGACCCCCTGGGGTCAGAAACGCTGGCTCAAGCTCTCATTTGGTGTCTCAGTGGCACCTGAGATATACCAACGCAAGCAGCACGAGTTACTGGCTGGGCTCAAGGGCATTGAACCCATCGCCGATGATGTCCTGATCGTAGGCTGTGGTGACACAGACGATGAAGCAGAACGCGACCACGATGTGAAGCTCCTGGCACTGATGGAGCGCTGTCGATCAGTTAAGCTTCATCTTGGCCTGAAGAAGCTACAGTTCAAGGTGAAAGACGTTCACTTCCATGGCCACATTCTTTCAGCAAAAGGCCTGAAGCCGGACCCAGACAAGGTCCGAGCGATCCTCGACATGCCAAACCCATCTGATGCAAAAGGCGTACAGCGTCTCATCGGTTTTGCAAACTATCTTGCAAAGTTCATGCCACACCTATCAGCAGTCTGTGAGCCTCTGCGCCGGTTGCTGGACAAAGACACACCATGGCACTGGCTACCCAAGCACGAGGCCGCGGTGCAGGAGATGAAATCTCTGGCTTCATCCATGCCAGTGTTGCGCTACTACGACGTCACGAAGCCTGTCACAATCCAGAGTGACTCCAGCCAAAGGGGACTTGGATGCTGCCTTATGCAGGAAGGCCAACCCGTTGCGTTTGCCTCGAGAGCGCTCACCCCCACCGAACAGAACTATGCACAAATTGAGAAAGAGTGCCTCAGCATCGTCTTCTCCTGCCAGCGATTCCATCACTACTTATATGGTCGAGAGCTGGTCACCGCTGAAACTGACCACAAACCACTCATTGCCATATTCAGTAAACCTCTCCTCAACGCGCCCAAGAGGCTTCAAAGCATGCTCCTGACTCTGCAAAACTACAGCCTGAAGGTCATTTACAAGCCAGGACCAGAGATGTACATCAGCGACACACTGAGCAGGGCAACGGCACAATGTACAGGCAGAGGCACTGCCTATCAGCGGCAGGCCATCTGTTCGCTACAGCAGGAACAACAAGATGTTCAACAGATCAATCAGGCAGACTACTTAAACGTCACAGATCACCGCCTAGCCCAGATCAGGCAACACACTGACAAGGACGAACACCTACAATCACTGAAGTCCATGGCTCTCGCAGGTTGGCCATACCTGAAAGAGGAGACACCTTTCACAGTGAGAGAATACTGGACCTTTCGAGATGAGATCAGCGTGCAAAATGGCGTCTTATTCAGAGGTCAGAAGGTCATTATTCCCAAATCACTACGTCCAGAGATGCTTACCCGCATACACTCCAGTCACGTTGGAGGTGACGCATGCTACCGCCAGGCTCGTGAAACATTATACTGGCCAAACATGCAAGCAGAAATTAAAGACTTTGTCTGTACCACGTGCAACGAGTACGCTCATGAACAGCAAAAGGAAACCATGATGTCACACGAACTACCCACAAGGCCCTGGCAAATCGTCAGCATGGACTTATTCAGCCATAGACAAAAGGACTATCTTCTCATTGTTGATCACTACTCTGACTTTTGGGAAATTGAACTGCTCCCTGACTTGTCTGGAGAAACGGTCATAAAGCGCTGCAAGGCGCAGTTTGCCAGGCAAGGTCAGCCTGACAAGGTAATCTCGGACAATGGCCCACAATTCACTGCACAGTTCAAGCGTTTCGCCTCAGAATGGGAGTTTGACCACGTGACCTCCTCTCCAAGACACCCAAAAGCAAATGGCAAGGCAGAGTCAGCTGTCAAGATTGCAAAAACCTGTTAAGCAGGGCCGCGCGCGACAGCAACGACCCATGGAAAGCGATCTTACAGTGGAGGAACACACCCACCGAAAACATGGACAGCAGCCCAGCACAACGCCTTCTGTCCAGACGTCTGAAGACTGCCATCCCCGTAGCTAACAAGCTACTTGAGCCCTGCGTCATGGTTGGCGTCACGGACAAACTGCGTCACAGAAAGCAGCTCGCTAAGTGCTTCTACGACCGGACTGCTCGAGACCTACCAGAGCTGGAGGTGGGTGAAACGATAAGGATGAAACCGCTGCCGGGAGACCACACAGGACTTTGGAGGCTGGGCACGTGCCTACAGAGAGTTGCACCACGCTCTTACCTGGTGGATGTTGGTGGCTCCCTCTATCGTCGCAATCGGGTGGATCTGCGCGTAGCAGAGCAGACAAACCAGAACACGCCATACACTCACCTAGATGAGCTGGATTACAGTCCAGGCCTAAGGGTAAGAGGTGCAGAATTGAGACATGAGCCAACTGAAGGTGAGGCTTCGACCCCACCAAGCTCTCCAGCTCGTGGCCCTAATCCTACCCCTGTCAGAGCCCATACTTACTCACGGGTGGGTCGGCTGTGCAAGCCACCGGACAGGCTTACTCTGTAAGCAAGAGACTGTGTTAACTTGCCCTCCTGTTTATTTAAAAAAAAATATATATATATATATACATTGAAAAAGAAAGGAAGATGACAACTGAAGTAAAAAGAAAATGTCATGCGTTTTTAATTGTTATGACTTGATTGTTAAGAATTTAATGTTATGCTGTTATGTTTGCACTTTCTATTGAAAAGGATGATGTTACGGAGTCTAGTTGATAGGTAATCGACTAGCCGGACTGTTCCCCGGACTCCGCGTGTAGGGATTTGTACAATGCATGAACAAGGCTATTGAACTAGACATTGGTGTCTGTCTTTATTACTTTATCCAATATATCATACTGAAACAAACTGCTACAAAAAAGACCCGCTAAAGCTAAAGAACACTCCGTAATGTTCACAAACTACATATACTTTGAACTCGCGAAAAGTGGGAGATGCGGTAAAGAAACACTGGTATATGTTATCATCGGACCCAGTTTTGCCGGCTGAATTAAAAAAAACACCACTTATTGTGTATAGGAGAGGTCGCAATTTACGCGATAAATTGGTTCATGCCAACTGCCAGCCACAAAAGAAAATCAGCCAGGATCTTTTACGCCCTCTTCCAAATGGTAGCTATAAAGGCAGAGGATGCGCACCGTGCAACAATATGATGAAGTGTGAATATTTCTGCCACACACACAGGAAAACGGTTCCAAATAAATGACATTATTACGTGTTCCACCACCCATGTTAGTTACATTATTAAATGTCCATATGGGCTCTCAAACAGAGAATCAGTGAACATAAAAATTCAATCAGGAGAAACGACAGGGATTATCCAGTCGCAGTACATTTTAATGACCTAAAGCATGACATTTCTACCTTTTTAGATTTTGTGGCATAGAGAAAGTTAAGATATCAGACAGGGGAGGTGATGTTAATAATACTCTGAGTAAAAGAGAATGTTTTTGGATTTTCACCCTCCAGACATTATTTCCTGAAGGTCTTAATGGTGAAATGCCTATGTATGTTATGTTGTGAATTTGAACATGAATTATGCCCCTATTTAAGATTACTCTGTTTTTCGTACGATGTACACAAAATGTAATGAAAACTTGCTCGGGAGGTCTATGTCCTCATTGTGGTTTTACAAACGTGTTTAATACGTCTCATTTACACACTTTATTTGAATATTTATGAAATGCATATTCTTATATTTGGTAGCACTTATGTTTTTCCTTCGCCTCCAACCCCTTTCGATGCGTGAAACGGATGTGGGTGGGGCTAAGTCTACATAAGGGTGCTAATTTAAAAAACCTCACAAAAGCTCTGAGGAAGGCTGTGAGGCCGATACGTAAACTTATTAAAGATCAGTGATACTATCAAGAGCAGTGTGCGGTTTCCTTTTTCCTTCATGTTCAACTGTTACCATGCACCTGCAAAAATGATTGCTCAGATGTGCGAGTGCCTTTTGAATTTAGGAAACATTCTGTTAAAGTAATGAAATACCAAGAAAATAACGTTATTTTGTTAAATTCTTTAAATGTGCTGAGAATGTTCCAAAACCAAGCAACTATCCTGCACCATTCCCAGAAAGTTGTGGGAAGGTTGTATGCAAAATGACCATAGGACAACCACACTGTAAGTAACATGTGGTTAGCTGGGAAACTGGAACAGGAAAGGGTGTTCATGGGGCATCAGAGTGGCCATCACTTTGTCACCACATCATGGTGACAATGTAAACTCTGAACTCTTCTGGCTCTTTCTCTGACCCTGTGTGTGTGTGTGTGTGTGTGTGTGTGTGTGTGTGTGTGTGTGTGTGTGTTTTTCCTATGTGAAGAGTTCAGTGTAAAGAAAAAATGTGCTATGAGGGTGTGAAGTACATAGGGAGCAGAGTACATACACACACTACACACGTTGAGTACACACATACTTACACTACACACACTAAGTACACACACTGAGTACATACACTACACACACTGAGTACATACATACACTACACACACTGAGTACATACATACACTACACACACTGAATACATACATACACTACACACACTGAATACATACATACACTACACACACTGAGTACATACATACACTACACACATTGAGTACATACATACACTACACACACTGAGTACATACATACACTACACACACTGAGTACATACATACACTACACACACTGAGTACATACATACACTACACACACTGAGTACATGCATACACTACACACACTGAGTACATACATACACTACACACACTGAGTACATACATACACTACACACACTGAGTACATACATACACTACACACACTGAGTACATATACACACTACACACACTGAGTACATACATACACTACACACACTACACACACTGAGTACATACATACACTACACACAGTGAGTACATACACACACTACACACACTGAGTACATACATACACTACACACACTGAGTACATACATACACTACACACACTGAGTACATATACACACTACACACACTGAGTACATACATACACTACACACACTACACACACTGAGTACATACATACACTACACACAGTGAGTACATACACACACTACACACACTGAGTACATGCATACACTACACACAGTGAGTACATAAACACACTACACACACTGAGTGCACACACTACACACACTGAGTACACACATACAGAGGTGGATGGGTTCATCTTGTGGGGCTCCAAGGGAGCTGTTTGGTATTTGAGGAAATCTGAGAGGATGAGATACATTGTATAATGCAATAGTCGTTATGTTACATCAGTATTGTCAGTTCAGTTCATCTCTGCTGTTTATACTTTTATTAATTAACAGAACAATGGGCAGGAAACCCACAGCACTTTTCTATCACAGAAACCCTCTGTCTCAGTCAGACGGATGCAGAGACAGACACGTTGAGAGACAATGAGAGACTCCAGAGACATCATGAGAAACTCCCGGGAGATCAAGAGAGACTACAGGGAGATGGACACTGGGGTACCAGGGCCGGCTCCAGGCATAGGCGACATAGGTGGTTGGTTAGGGCCTCCAGACGCTAGGGAGCCCCTGACCCACAAAATGAATATATATTAATATATTAAAACATTTTGGAACTTAGTGGGGGTCTCAACTTACTGTAGTAGGGTAGTAGAATACACAAGGTGCAATTTTTCAAAATGTAGTTGTGCATCAACAGTTTTCCTCATGTTATTTCAGTCACTGACAGTCACTCAATTAGCCATGTCAACTAACAATTTTTAGTTAGTCTGGCCAGCTATCTAAACTTGTAGTAATCATGGCCAAATACCGACTGGCAAGTAGGGCATGTGCCTAGGGGCCCTGACCTCCAGGGGGCCCCCATTGATTTTGTTAGCCACTTTCACTCGGATATCATTAACGTGGCATAAGTCTTGGCAAAATGTGTGCAATTGAAAGAAATTTGCTTTAAAACTGCAAAAGATATTTGGTTGGGCAAGCTCGCATAGGGCCCTCAAAAGGCTAGGGCCGGCTATGGAGGGGACACTGGCATCCTATCAGAATGGGAGTGTCATTGGATAGCTTGGCAAGATGACAAGCATAAAGGGACAAGAGAGGGAGAGGGGGGAGAAAGAGGGAGAGGGGGGAGAAAGAGAGGGAAAGACAATAGAGGATAGAACAGGCTACTGCAGTACAACTGCATCTTACCCTTTTTACCTTTCTTCCTCCTTATCCCTCCTCCTCTATCTCTACCTGCCCTGAGGCTGAGGAGGGGGGCAGAGCGAGGAGCTGATAGGTGTGTTGGATCAGAGCCACACCCCTGATAGGTTATTCCTTTGGGTGTGTGCCTGGAGGTGTGTGTATGTCAGAGATAGAGGGAGTGTGTAATGTAGTAGCCTACTGTTCCATGAGAGAGGGGACTGATCTGCTAAGGGCTTCCCAGGGGTGAGCTGACGTTCTGGGCTTGGAGAGGAGACTGGTGGGGGTCAGTGGTGGTTGTTGGCTGTCGAGCCTTGGAGCTTACTGATCACATACACGAGGAGGATTACTGTGTGTGTTTATCCACACCCTGGTGGACAGAGGGAAGGAAGGAGGGATGAACTCTCTGCGGTTGAAGGAGTTGTCTAACTCAGACCTGTACAGACGCAGACAGGAGAGACCTGACAGCTATGGAAGCATAGCTACTGACAGCCTCAGGTGAGAACCTTTTCTCTCTACCCCCCACCCCCTCCCTCTCGCTTTGATTTCTCTCTATTTGACCATTCTGCAGAGTAAACAGACAGCATGTCAGAAAGTGTACTGTACTGGGGGATGATTAGGGTTAATGCTTGGGAACATTTGATGAGTCACCATCTGTTGGTGAACTTTGTGTTGAAGAGATGCAGAGAACCTGGTCTGTGTGGCCTTTGTGTACTGTATGAGTGTGAAGTAAAGTGTAGAGTGTATACATATATAAAACCGTTTACCATTTTAAGAACCAAATGGAAGCAAACAGAGCAAACAAAACGCGGAGGGACCGACCTGATTTTGTCCAGTAGAAACTCTGTTTTTTGTTGCAAAACATTTTCTGTTTGGAGTCAACGGTTTCTGTTGCTCTCTTTCTCCCTCTCCCGCCTTCTTCCTCCCTCTCTCTCTCTTCATCTCCCTCTATCTCCCTCTCTCTCCACCCCTGATCATGCAGTGATTAGACGTCTGTAATGTCAGTAATGCCGACGAAGCTCTTTTTAGAGGTGATCTGAGAATAACAAAATCCAGCTGCAGAAACGATAGAAGGAGAGAGAGAATACACTGCATCTCTCCCAAGGGACAGCCATATTATATCATATCACACAGTAGTGGTGATTGTTCACCTGCACCCACTCGCAATTACTAATAACCGATCCGCAACCACCTGACTTTATGTGATATTGTGATATATCCAACCCTAACCCGCTAATATAGAAAATGTGATATTGTGATATATCCAACCCTAACCCGCTAATATAGAAAATGTGATATTGTGATATATCCAACCCTAACCCGCTAATATAGAAAATGTGATATTGTAATATATCTAACCCTAACCCGCTAATATAGAAAATGTGATATTGTGAGATATCCAACCCTAACCCGCTAATATAGAAAATGTGATATTGTGATATATCCAACCCTAACCCGCTAATATAGAAAATGTGATATTGTGATATATCCAACCCTAACCCGCTAATATAGAAAATGTGATATTGTGAAATATCCAACCCTAACCCGCTAATATAGAAAATGTGATATTGTGATATATCCAACCCTAACCCGCTAATATAGAAAATGTGATATTGTGAGATATCCAACCCTAACCCGCTAATATAGAAAATGTGATATTGTGATATATCCAACCCTAACCCGCTAATATAGAAAATGTGATATTGTGATACATCCAACCCTAACCAGCTAATATAGAAAATGTGATATTGTGATATATCCAACCCTAACCTGCTAATATAGATAATGTGATATATCCAACCCTAACCCGCTAATATAGAAAATGTGATACTGTGATATCTAACCCTAACCCGCTAATATAGAAAATGTGATATTGTGATATATCTAACCCTAACCCGCTAATATAGAAAATGTCATATTGTGATATATCCAACCGGAACCCGCTAATATAGAAAATGTGATATTGTGATATATCCAACCCTAACCCGCTAATATAGAAAATGTGATATTGTGATATATCCAACCCTAACCCGCTAATATAGAAAATGTGATATTGTGAGATATCCAACCCTAACCCGCTAATATAGAAAATGTGATATTGTGATATATCCAACCCTAACCTGCTAATATATAAATGTGATATTGTGATATATCCAACCCTAACCCGCTAATATAGAAAATGTGATATTGTGATATATCCAACCCTAACTCGCTAATATAGAAAATGTGATATTGTGAGATATCCAACCCTAACCCGCTAATATAGAAAATGTGATATTGTGATATATCCAACCCTAACCCGCTAATATAGAAAATGTGATATTGTGATATATCCAACCCTAACCCGCTAATATAGAAAATGTGATATTGTGATATATCCAACCCTAACCCGCTAATATAGAAAATGTGATATTGTGATATATCCAACCCTAACCCGCTAATATAGAAAATGTGATATTGTGATATATCCAACCCTAACCCGCTAATATAGAAAATGTGATATTGTGATATATCCAACCCTAACCCGCTAATATAGAAAATGTGATATTGTGATATATCCAACCCTAACCCGCTAATATAGAAAATGTGATATTGTGATATATCCAACCCTAACCCGCTAATATAGAAAATGTGATATTGTGATATATCCAACCCTAACCCGCTAATATAGAAAATGTGATATAGCTTTTTTTGACAGAGGGTGCAGGATTTTTTTTGCCTAATTTAGATATGTTTCTGCTTCTAATTTCCAACATTTTGATAGGCTATTTGTTAGTCAACTATGTTTATAATTTACCGCGCATACAGTTAGGCCCTAGCTTAGGATTACGCAGTAATGCCCATCAGCCTAAAATAATGAAAGAAAAACCTCAATGTAGCCATAGATTGCATGAGAATTATACATTTATGGATTTTTTGAGGTATTGTTTTCTCTTTATTCAACCGGCCCGCCTCGAGGATATAACCACGGGGACTGCAGGTTATGAGTCAACCCGCGCATCACTATCACACACACACACACCAGCCTTCACTGCTAAACATGATGCACTGAAGTGCTTGGTCGGCAGAATTGAGCTAGTGACAGAACAGACCATAAAGTCACCTGGTCTCTCTGCTGTGACGTCTTTGGTTGTAGTGGTGTGTCCTTCACATGACCACATGACTCATGACCACGTAGCTTGCTTCCCAGGTTGTCACACATACTCCCAAACCCTCCCCTGTCCTCCTCCTCTCACTGCCCTCAGCAGGAAATGGAACAGTGGAGTAATGCCAGGAGGGCAGAGGGGCAGGGCGGAGGTTTTAGGGATGTTGGGAAAACAGGGAAGAACTATCTGCTAATGTTTGAGATACAGTACACTTAGCACAAAGGGAATGAACATGTCTACAGAGAACACCTAGAGTATTCTTTCTTCCACTTCTCTGAGCGTTGGTTTGATGTGCACAGCCACAGGTTTTCCCCTAGTTGTTGTGCTAACACAGCCCTTATATTTCTCCATTACCATGGCTACTGTTGACACAGTGCAGCGGGAGAAGGGGGTTTGTTTGGTTAGCATTCTCCTTAGTGCTAGCAGCCTAGCAGCCTTAGTCAGTAGGTCCAGTCTGATCTGTGTACCTAGCCCTCGCTGAGACCATAACCGCCTCAGCATTATCCAGGAAACTTGTCAGAACTCATTCCTCACCTCTGGCAGGGAGGGCAAATGCACAGCTACTGTGGTGTTAGACTGTTAGATGGCTATCACAACTAAACAATGACTGGTTTTAGAAATACTTAGCCTGGAAGCTTGGAAGATTCTTGGGGAGCCAGGGTTAGCCAGGATGACCTGAGGCCCTGGGCAAACATTTGGAAGGTATAGGAGGCCTGGGGAGATCATTTTTGGGCCTGTGGCTAGGTTAGTTTGAGACGGTCTGGCCTGGCGTTGCTTGGAAGAATGTGGAAGGATATTGCAGAACCCTGCCTCTGGGCCCTGACGAAGGCGTGGTGTACTCTGGCTGAGCAATGACACCTTGCAGCTGTGCTGTTGCACCACTTTCTCACCAACAGGAAATATTGAACCATCGCCATAGTGATTTATACTGCTATTCCGTTTGACTTTGTATTACCATGCCTGTTACTCTGACAACACATCTGTCAAATAGCTAATTTAGTTCTCACCAGTGCTGTGTGTGTTGTTGCAGTTTGTAGTGTGTTATTGTGTGTTGTAATACAGGTCTTGGCAGTCTATGTATTTACTCTAGAACATGCACTAGACAAACTAACCCCAGAGTGACTGTTTGTAATGGCTTACCCTCCCAATAGGCCTAGCTAAGCATCTGTCTAAACAGTTATTCATCATGTCATGTATCCACAGACAGAGTTGGATATAGCCCAGGGGAGAAACCTTTATACTGGCTCAAAGATGATTTTGTCTGCCTTCGGTCACAGCAAAGTCTTCCTTTGGCATTATCAGATGTTTTCATTATCTCTGTATTGATGTCGAATCCATGTAAAGCTGCTTTTTGTCATCATAACAACACCTCACTTTTCTCTCAGTCTAAACTCCTGCATCCTGGAATGTTTCCTGTCACCTCTATGTGTACTGCAGACCCCCAGGTGGCAGAGTTTCTCTCTGTACTGCAGACCCCCAGGTGGAAGGGTTTCTCTCTGTACTGCAGACCCCCAGGTGGCAGAGTTTCTCTCTGTACTGCAGACCCCCAGGTGGAAGGGTTTCTCTCTGGTCTGCAGACCCCCAGGTGGAAGGGTTTCTCTCTGTACTGCAGACCCCCAGGTGGCAGAGTTTCTCTCTGTACTGCAGACCCCCAGGTGGCAGGGTTTCTCTCTGTACTGCAGACCCCCAGGTGGCAGGGTTTCTCTCTGTACTGCAGACCCCCAGGTGGCAGGGTTTCTCTCTGTACTTCAGACCCACAGGTGGCAGGGTTTCTCTCTGTACTTCAGACCCCGAGGTGGAAGGGTTTCTCTCTGTACTGCAGACCCCCAGGTGGCAGGGTTTCTCTCTGTACTTCAGACCCCCAGGTGGCAGGGTTTCTCTCTGTACTGCAGACCCCTAGGTGGCAGGGTTTCTCAATGTACTTCAGACCCCCAGGTGGAAGGGTTTCTCTCTGTACTGCAGACCCCCAGGTGGCAGGGTTTCTCTCTGTACTTCAGACCCCCAGGTGGAAGGGTTTTTCTCTGTACTGCAGACCCCCAGGTGGCAGGGTTTCTCTCTGTACTGCAGACCCCCAGGTGGCAGGGTTTCTCTCTGTACTGCAGACCCCCAGGTGGCAGGGTTTTTCTCTGTACTGCAGACCCCCAGGTGGCAGGGTTTCTCTCTGTACTGCAGACCCCCAGGTGGCAGGGTTTCTCTCTGTACTGCAGACCCCCAGGTGGCAGGGTTTCTCTCTGTACTTCAGACCCCCAGGTGGCAGGGTTTTTCTCTGTACTGCAGACCCCCAGGTGGAAGGGTTTCTCTCTGTACTGCAGAACCCCAGGTGGTAGGGTTTCTCTCTGTACTTCAGACCCCCAGGTGGCAGGGTTTCTCTCTGTACTGCAGACCCCCAGGTGGCAGGGTTTCTCTCTGTACTGCAGACCCCCAGGTGGCAGGGTTTCTCTCTGTACTGCAGACCCCCAGGTGGCAGGGTTTCTCTCTGTACTTCAGACCCCCAGGTGGCAGGGTTTCTCTCTGTACTGCAGACCCCCAGGTGGCAGGGCTTCTCTCTGTACTGCAGACCCCCAGGTGGCAGGGTTTCCCTCTGTAGTTGGCCCTGTCCTGAGTACTGTTTACTGGAGCCTCCTTTGTCTGCATGTTGTTGGGGATAACCTGCAGGAGAGAGACACATTACCAGAGACATGACCACATGAACAGAGACATGACCACATGAACAGAGACATGATCACATGAACAGAGACATGACCACATGAACAGTGACATGGACAGAGACATGACCACATGAACAGAGACATGACCACATGAACAGAGACATGACCACATGAACAGTGACATGAACAGAGACATGACCACATGAACAGAGACATGATCACATGAACAGAGACATGAACAGAGACATGACCACATGAACAGAGACATGAACAGAGACATGACCACATGAACAGAGACATGACCACATGAACAGAGACATGACCACATGAACAGAGACATGAACAGAGACATGACCACATGAACAGAGACATGACCACATGAACAGAGACATGACCACATGAACAGAGACATGACCACATGAACAGAGACATGAACAGAGACATGACCACATGAACAGAGACATGAACAGATACATGACCACATGAACAGAGACATGACCACATGAACAGAGACATGACCACATGAACAGAGACATGACCACATGAACACAGACATGACCACATGAACAGAGACATGACCACATGAACAGAGACATGACCACATGAACAGAGACATGAACAGACACATGACCACATGAACAGAGACATGACCACATGAACAGAGACATGAACAGAGACATGACCACATGAACAGAGACATGACCACATGAACAGAGACATAAACAGAGACATGACCACATGAACAGAGAAATGCACACATGAACAGAGCCATGAACAGAGACATGACCACATGAACAGAGACATGACCACATGAACAGAGACATGACCACATGAACAGAGACATGACCACATGAACAGAGACATGAACAGAGACATGACCACATGAACAGAGACATGAAACAGAGACATGACCACATGAACAGAGACATGAACACATGAACAGAGCCATGAACAGATACATGACCACATGAACAGAGACATGACCACATGAACAGAGACATGACCACATGAACAGAGACATGAACAGAGACATGACCACATGAACAGAGACATGAACAGAGACATGACCACATGAACAGAGACATGAACACATGAACAGAGACATGAACAGAGACATGACCACATGAACAGACACATGACCACATGAACAGAGACATGACCACATGAACAGAGACATGAACAGAGACATGACCACATGAACAGAGACATGAACACATGAACAGAGACATGAACAGAGACATGACCACATGAACAGAGACATGACCACATGAACAGAGACATGAACAGAGACATGACCACATGAACAGAGACATGAACAGAGACATGACCACATGAAAAGAGACATGAACAGAGACATGACCAGATGAACAGAGACATGACCACATGAACAGAGACATGACCACATGAACAGAGACATGAGCAGAGACATGACCACATGAACTGAGACATGACCACATGAACAGAGACATGAACAGAGACATGACCACATGAACAGAGACATGAACAGAGACATGACCACATGAACAGAGACATGAACAGAGACATGACCACATGAACAGAGACATGACCACATGAACAGAGACATGAACAGAGACATGACCACATGAACAGAGACATGACCACATGAACAGAGACATGACCACATGAACAGAGACATGACCACATGAACAGACACATGACCACATGAACAGACACATGACCACATGAACAGACACATGACCACATGAACAGAGACATGAACAGAGACATGACCACATGAACAGAGACATGAACAGAGACATGACCACATGAACAGAGACATGACCACATGAACAGAGACATGAACACATGAACAGAGACATGAACACATGAACAGAGACATAACCACATGAACAGAGACAAGAACAGAGACATGACCACATGAACAGAGACATGACCACATGAACAGAGACATGACCACATGAACAGAGACATGATCACATGAACAGAGACATGATCACATGAACAGAGACATGAACAGAGACATGACCACATGAACAGAGACATGAACAGAGACATGACCACATGAACAGAGACATGAACAGAGACATGACCACATGAACAGAGACATGAACAGAGACATGACCACATGAACAGAGACATGACCACATGAACAGAGACATGACCACATGAACAGAGACATGACCACATGAACAGAGACATGACCACATGAACAGAGACATGAACAGACACATGACCACATGAACAGACACATGACCACATGAACAGAGACATGAACAGAGACATGACCACATGAACAGAGACATGACCACATGAACAGAGACATGACCACATGAACAGAGACATGACCACATGAACAGAGACATGACCACATGAACAGAGACATGACCACATGAACAGAGACATGACCACATGAACAGAGACATTACCACATGAACAGAGACATGAACAGAGACATGACCACATGAACAGAGACATGACCACATGAACAGAGACATGACCACATGAACAGAGACATGACCACATGAACAGAGACATGACCACATGAACAGAGACATGACCACATGAACAGAGACATGAACAGACACATGATAACATGAACAGAGACATGATCACATGAACAGAGACATGACCACATGAACAGAGACATGACCAGAGACATGACCACATGACCAGAGACATGACCACATGACCAGAGACATGACCACATGAACAGAGAGATGACCAGAGACATGAACAGAGAGATGACCAGAGACATGACCACATGAACAGAGAGATGACCACATGAACAGAGAGATGACCAGAGACATGACCACATGGACATGCTCCTCCTCTCCTCAGTATAATCAGTATGCTGTAATTAGGAAGGCAGCTCAGAGTGTTTCCTGTTTTGGTCCCGCCCTCCGTCCCATTGTCCTGTCAGTTAACACCAGTGTTTCCCAGTCTGTTTTAGGGATTTGTTTTCCCGTGAGCCCTTCTTTCTCCTAGTAGTTGTAATGGGAGTAAAATGTGAATGTGCACCTAGCAGTAGTTCACACACCAGGGACAGGAAGGAGGGAAAAGCTGCCCCCCCCCCCCTATACACACACACACACACACACACACACACACACACACACACACACACACACACACACACACACACGGGCTGGCGTCAGCTGCCAGAGCCTAGTTTGGACATGATACTTTCCTGGGCGTCTATTTGTGGAATGATGGAAACAGGCTGAATAGCAGAGAGAGGAATGTCTGTACACTCCTGGTTTATAGTCTCTGGTAGAGACACACATGTCCACAGTACTCCACTCTAGAGAGACACACGTGTCCACAGTACTCCACTCTAGAGAGAGACACATGTCCACAGTACTCCACTCTAGAGAGACACACGTGTCCACAGTACTCCACTCTAGAGAGACACACATGTCCACAGTACTCCACTCTAGAGAGACACATGTCCACAGTACTCCACTCTAGAGAGACACACGTGTCCACAGTACTCCACTCTAGAGAGACACACATGTCCACAGTACTCCACTCTAGAGAGACACACATGTCCACAGTACTCCACTCTAGAGAGACACACATGTCCACAGTACTCCACTCTAGAGAGACACACATGTCCACAGTACTCCACTCTAGAGAGACACACATGTCCACAGTACTCCACTCTAGAGAGACACACATGTCCACAGTACTCCACTCTAGAGAGACACACGTGTCCACAGTACTCCACTCTAGAGAGACACACGTGTCCACAGTACTCCACTCTAGAGAGACACACGTGTCCACAGTACTCCACTCTAGAGAGACACACGTGTCCACAGTACTCCACTCTAGAGAGACACACGTGTCCACAGTACTCCACTCTAGAGAGACACACGTGTCCACAGTACTCCACTCTAGAGAGACACACGTGTCCACAGTACTCCACTCTTGAGAGACACACATGTCCACAGTACTCCACTCTAGAGAGACACACGTGTCCACAGTACTCCACTCTAGAGAGACACACGTGTCCACAGTACTCCACTCTAGAGAGACACACGTGTCCACAGTACTCCACTCTAGAGAGACACACGTGTCCACAGTACTCCACTCTAGAGAGACACACATGTGTCATTTCTTTAAGGAGGTCAGAGCAGGAAGATGTAGGGGCGCAACTTTTTTCTAGAAGTGGGGGGGACATATATACATATTTTTTTATATATACATATACATCCAGTCGGATAAACACTCCAAACAGCCTACCCGATCGCTAGGAGGCATCTGCATGGTCCTAAAGCACACCGTTGCCTTGTTTTGTATCACATTCCGATGATAAAACTGGAGGGGACAAAAATGCAATTTCTGAATGTGGGGGACACCCCTTGTCCCCAGAGACAGTTGCACCCCTGGTAAGATGTGATGAGTTTAGCCACATAAACAACTATCAGTCACTTTGATTTGTAAATGTTTGTGAAGTGTTTATTCAGTAGATTAAAATGGCATAATATGGATGAGAATACTTCATATGGGGCGGCAGGTAGCCTAGTGGTTAGAGTGTAGGGGCGGCAGGTAGCCTAGTGGTTAGAGTGTAGGGGCGGCATGTAGCCTAGTGGTTAGAGTGTAGGGGCGGCATGTAGCCTAGTGGTTAGAGTGTAGGGGAGGCATGTAGCCTAGTGGTTAGAGTGTAGGGGCGGCATGTAGCCTAGTGGTTAGAGTGTAGGGGCGGCATGTAGCCTAGTGGTTAGAGTGTAGGGGTGGCATGTAGCCTAGTGGTTAGAGTGTAGGGGAGGCATGTAGCCTAGTGGTTAGAGTGTAGGGGAGGCATGTAGTCTAGTGGTTAGAGTGTAGGGGAGGCATGTAGCCTAGTGGTTAGAGTGTAGGGGAGGCATGTAGCCTAGTGGTTAGAGTGTAGGGGAGGCATGTAGCCTAGTGGTTAGAGTGTAGGGGTGGCATGTAGCCTAGTGGTTAGAGTGTAGGGGAGGCATGTAGCCTAGTGGTTAGAGTGTAGGGGAGGCATGTAGCCTAGTGGTTAGAGTGTAGGGGCGGCATGTAGCCTAGTGGTTAGAGTGTAGGGGAGGCATGTAGCCTAGTGGTTAGAGTGTAGGGGAGGCATGTAGCCTAGTGGTTAGAGTGTAGGGGCGGCATGTAGCCTAGTGGTTAGAGTGTAGGGGAGGCATGTAGCCTAGTGGTTAGAGTGTAGGGGCGGCATGTAGCCTAGTGGTTAGAGTGTAGGGGCGGCATGTAGCCTAGTGGTTAGAGTGTAGGGGAGGCATGTAGCCTAGTGGTTAGAGTGTAGGGGTGGCATGTAGCCTAGTGGTTAGAGTGTAGGGGCGGCATGTAGCCTAGTGGTTAGAGTGTAGGGGCGGCATGTAGCCTAGTGGTTAGAGTGTAGGGGCGGCATGTAGCCTAGTGGTTAGAGTGTAGGGGCGGCATGTAGCCTAGTGGTTAGAGTGTAGGGGCGGCATGTAGCCTAGTGGTTAGAGTGTAGGGGCGGCATGTAGCCTAGTGGTTAGAGTGTAGGGGAGGCATGTAGCCTAGTGGTTAGAGTGTAGGGGAGGCATGTAGCCTAGTGGTTAGAGTGTAGGGGCGGCATGTAGCCTAGTGGTTAGAGTGTAGGGGCGGCATGTAGCCTAGTGGTTAGAGTGTAGGGGCGGCATGTAGCCTAGTGGTTAGAGTGTAGGGGCGGCATGTAGCCTAGTGGTTAGAGTGTAGGGGCGGCATGTAGCCTAGTGGTTAGAGTGTAGGGGCGGCATGTAGCCTAGTGGTTAGAGTGTAGGGGAGGCATGTAGCCTAGTGGTTAGAGTGTAGGGGTGGCATGTAGCCTAGTGGTTAGAGTGTAGGGGAGGCATGTAGCCTAGTGGTTAGAGTGTAGGGGGGCATGTAGCCTAGTGGTTAGAGTGTAGGGGAGGCATGTAGCCTAGTGGTTAGAGTGTAGGGGAGGCATGTAGCCTAGTGGTTAGAGTGTAGGGGAGGCATGTAGCCTAGTGGTTAGAGTGTAGGGGAGGCATGTAGCCTAGTGGTTAGAGTGTAGGGGCGGCATGTAGCCTAGTGGTTAGAGTGTAGGGGCGGCATGTAGCCTAGTGGTTAGAGTGTAGGGGAGGCATGTAGCCTAGTGGTTAGAGTGTAGGGGAGGCATGTAGCCTAGTGGTTAGAGTGTAGGGGCGGCATGTAGCTAGTGGTTAGAGTGTAGGGGAGCATGTAGCCTAGTGGTTAGAGTGTAGGGGCGGCATGTAGCCTAGTGGTTAGAGTGTAGGGGCGGCATGTAGCCTAGTGGTTAGAGTGTAGGGGAGGCATGTAGCCTAGTGGTTAGAGTGTAGGGGTGGCATGTAGCCTAGTGGTTAGAGTGTAGGGGCGGCATGTAGCCTAGTGGTTAGAGTGTAGGGGCGGCATGTAGCCTAGTGGTTAGAGTGTAGGGGCGGCATGTAGCCTAGTGTTAGAGTGTAGGGGCGGCATGTAGCCTAGTGGTTAGAGTGTAGGGGCGGCATGTAGCCTAGTGGGTTAGAGTGTAGGGGCGGCATGTAGCCTAGGTTTAGAGTGTAGGGGCGGCATGTAGCCTAGTGGTTAGAGTGTAGGGGAGGCATGTAGCCTAGTGGTTAGAGTGTATGGGAGGCATGTAGGCCTAGTGGTTAGAGTGTAGGGGCGGCATGTAGCCTAGTGGTTAGAGTGTAGGGGCGGCATGTAGCCTAGTGGTTAGAGTGTAGGGGCGGTATGTAGCTAGTGGTTAGAGTGTAGGGGCGGCATGTAGCCTAGTGGTTAGAGTGTAGGGGCGGCATGTAGCCTAGTGGTTAGAGTGTAGGGGAGGCATGTAGCCTAGTGGTTAGAGTGTAGGGGCGGCATGTAGCCTAGTGGTTAGAGTGTAGGGGAGGCATGTAGCCTAGTGGTTAGAGTGTAGGGGCGGCATGTAGCCTAGTGGTTAGAGTGTAGGGGAGGCATGTAGCCTAGTGGTTAGAGTGTAGGGGCGGCATGTAGCCTAGTGGTTAGAGTGTAGGGGAGGCATGTAGCCTAGTGGTTAGAGTGTAGGGGAGGCATGTAGCCTAGGTGGTTAGAGTGTAGGGGCGGCATGTAGCCTAGTGGTTAGAGTGTAGGGGAGGCAGGTAGCCTAGTGGTTAGAGTGTAGGGGAGGCATGTAGCCTAGTGGTTAGAGTGTAGGGGCGGCATGTAGCCTAGTGGTTAGAGTGTAGGGGAGGCAGGTAGCCTAGTGGTTAGAGTGTAGGGGAGGCATGTAGCCTAGTGGTTAGAGTGTAGGGGCGGCATGTAGCCTAGTGGTTAGAGTGTAGGGGCGGCATGTAGCCTAGTGGTTAGAGTGTAGGGGCGGCATGTAGCCTAGTGGTTAGAGTGTAGGGGCGGCATGTAGCCTAGTGGTTAGAGTGTGGGGCAGCAGGTAGCCTAGTGGTTAGAGTGTTGGACTAGTAACTGAAAGGTTGCAAGATTGAATCCCCGAGCTGACAAGGTAAAAATCTGTTGTTCTGCCCCTGAACAAGGCAGTTAACCCACTGTTCCTAGGCCGTCATTGTAAATAAGAATTTGTTCTTAACTCACTTGCCTAGTTAAATAAAGGTACAAAATATTTATGTTTTCAGAGTGCATGTTTCATTCCTTAATCTCCTTTGAGCAAAACACTGAGTTGCTCAACTCAGCCTGTAGCGTTTCTGACTTGGATCCATGTGGTGGATCTCCCTGAGAGCACGCACGCACGCACACACACACACACACACACACACACACACACACACACACACACACACACACACACACAGAGCTATGACTTTAGCCAAACCATCTGTTTCTCTCCTGGAAGTGAGAAATCACAACATATCTTCATGAGTGATAATGTAGAAGTGTGTGTGTGTCAGTGGGGGCTGCCGAGGGGAGGATGGCTCATAGTAATGGCTGGAATGGAGTCAATGGAATGGCATCAAACACATTAAAGATGTGGTTTCCATGTGGTTAATGCCATTCCATTGACTCCATTCCAGACATTATTATGAGCCGTCCTCCCCTCAGCAGCCCCCATTGGTGTGTGTGTGTGTCCAGTGGCACAGTGACCTCTGTCCGTTAGATGGTCCAGTTGCAAAGTCAAAATGTATTATATTGCAAAAATGACCTTTTTGTCCTTAATTGAAGGTTAGGGTTAGGCATTAGGGTTAGCATTGTGGTTAAGGTTAGGTTTAAAATCTGATTGTATGACTTTGTGGCTGTGGCAGCTAGTGACCACTCTGCAGAGCTGCCTGCAGGGCAAAATTCATTACCATAAATGTCAACCTGTGTGTGAGAGAGAGAGTTGAGGGAGGGTGAAATGGAACGAGAGAGTATGAGCAAGGGAGATAAAAAGAGAGAGAGAGGGAGGGAGGTACATCAGGGTTCTGTGTGAAGTCAAGGCAGTCAGACAGTCTTCTTCTCTGTCTCAGTGCTGCTCAGGCCATCTCTTTCTAGATTACTCCTCCTTTTTGGATTGGATTGTTGTAGGACTGAGTGCTTGGGAAAGAGCCTGTATTTGGACAGGGCCAGGGAAGGGTGTGTTGGACTGGGAGCTTGTACTAACTAGTATTTGGACGACCGAGTCGTGTCCTATGGAGGTACAGGTTCAGAGTCAGCCACAGCCCCCCACCATCCTGGAGAATGGGGCGGCCCAGGACCCTGAACCACACCCTGCGGAGTTCAACGGTCATCGTCATGCCAACGGTGGGGAGGCAGAGCTGCCCGTCTCCAAGTCTCAGAGGAGACACAGCGATGTCAAAGTCTACAAGGAGTTCTGTGACTTCTACGCACGCTTGTAAGTCTGGGAGCCATGATACACACACACACTGAGGGAGGAGGTGTGTGTGACAGGATTGAGTGGATTGTTGGTGTGGATCTCTGAAATCACCTGTGTGATCCATGGCATTACAGATCTGTATAACTTCTGAGTAGTAGTAGTAGTAGTATACATTATCTGGGGGATTAAACCCACTCAGTTGATTAAGGGTTTAGAGTTATCACAATTGACTGTGGTTGACCTTTGTTTGTATTGCTTGCTGTTTGGGGTTTTAGGCTGGGTTTCTGTACAGCACTTTGTGACATCTGCTGATGTAAAAAGGGCTTTATAAATACATTTGATTGATTGATAAATGCTTATTGGAAATGTGAAGAATTTGAAGAATTCTGGTATTAGAAACAGTTTGATGATTGGGAACAATTCTGGTATTAGGAACAGTTTGATGATTAGGAACAGTTCTGGTATTAGGAACAGTTTGATGATTAGGAACAGTTTGATGATTAGGAACAGTTTGATGATTAGGAACAGTTCTGGTATTAGGAACAGTTTGATGATTAGGAACAGTTCTGGTATTAGGAACAGTTTGATGATTAGGAACAGTTTGATGATTAGGAACAGTTTGATGATTAGGAACAGTTCTGGTATTAGGAACAGTTTGATGATTAGGAACAGTTTGATGATTAGGAACAGTTTGATGATTAGGAACAGTTCTGGTATTAGGAACAGTTTGATGATTAGGAACAGTTCTGGTATTAGGAACAGTTCTGGTATTAGGAACAGTTCTGGTATTAGGAACAGTTTGATGATTAGGAACAGTTTGATGATTAGGAACAGTTCTGGTATTAGGAACAGTTCTGGTATTAGGAACAGTTTAATAATTAGGAACAGTTTGATGATTAGGAACAGTTTGATGATTGGGAACAGTTTGATGATTGGGAACAGTTTGATGATTGGGAACAGTTTGATGATTAGGAACAGTTTGATGATTAGGAACAGTTTGATGATTAGGAACAGTTTGATGATTAGGAACAGTTCTGGTATTAGGAACAGTTTGATGATTAGGAACAGTTCTGGTATTAGGAACAGTTTGATGATTAGGAACAGTTTGATGATTAGGAACAGTTTGATGATTAGGAACAGTTTGATGATTAGGAACAGTTCTGGTATTAGGAACAGTTTGATGATTAGGAACAGTTTGATGATTAGGAACAGTTTGATGATTAGGAACAGTTTGATGATTAGGAACAGTTCTGGTATTAGGAACAGTTCTGGTATTAGGAACAGTTTAATAATTAGGAACAGTTTGATTAGGAACAGTTCTGGTATTGGGATGTGAGGAATTCTGGTATTATGAACAGTTTAATAATTAGGAACAGTTTGATGATCTGAACTCCATAGAGTTTTTTGACATGAATAGACTATTGGCTGGTTTCTTGCTACAGTGCATGCTGTGGTAGTAGACAGTGGCTCAGAGACCCTGGACTATTTTAGTTTGGGGGGGAAGTGTGTTATGCAAAGTGAAATATGCTGGCAGGCATGAGAACTGTGTGACATGAAGGGATCTATGGGATGAGGGCAGGCTAAATATATGTGAGCTTTACGTTGTGGCCCTGTGGATAGTTAGAATGGATGTTACTCATTATGGGGGTCATTGGGGGTAATGTTATCAGCATTATAAGTATAGTCACTGAAAACATGTCACATTTGAAGTCTCCAGTCTCAATGAAAATGTCTGGAATGCTAATCATTAGCAAGGCAAGAAGGAGAGTCACACAGTTTGAGACTTTGACTTATTCAGAGAGGTTAAGTCCGATCCTTAGATGCCTCAGGTACTCTAGCACAGACCATGCCGTTTCTTTCAACCCTTGGGGCAGAACTAAAACTCCAGTAGGTAAATAAAGCAGAAGCCCTGACTTCAGTCAGTCGCTCAGATATGTGATGACAACCTGGTCCTTTTATAGACATAAGCACTAGAGACAACACGGGGAGGGTCAGAAGTTCAAATCCCTGTGCAACTTTATGATACATCTGTCTCTCCCTCTCTCTCCCTCTCTCTCCCTCCCTGTCTCTCCCTCCCCCCTCTCTCTCCCTCTCCCTCCCTCTCTCTGTCTCTTTCTGTCTCTCCTTCCCTCTCTCTCCCTCCCTCTTTCTGTCTCTCCTTCCCTCTCTCTCCCTCCCTATTTCTGTCTCTCCTTCCCTCCCTCTCTCTCCCTCTCTCTCTCTCCCTCCATCTCTCCCTCCCTCTCTCCCTCCCTCCCTCTCTATGTCTCTCCCTCCCCCTCTCTCTCTCTCCTTCACTCTGTCTGTCTCTCCCTCCCTCTCTGCCTCTCCCTCCCTCTCTGCCTCTCCCTCCCTCTCTCTGTCTCTCCCTCCTCTCTCTCTCCCTCCTCTCTCTGTCTCTGCCTCCCTCTCTCTGTCTCTGCCTCCCTCTCTCTGCCTCTCCCTTTCTCTCTCTCTGCCTCTCCCTCCCTCTCTCTGCCTCTCCCTCCCTCTCTGTCTCTCTCTGCCTCCCTCTCTCTGCCTCTCCCTCTCTCTCCCTCACTCTCTCTGTCTCTCCCTCCCTCCCTCCCTCTCTCTGTCTCTCCCTCCCTCTCTCTGTCCCTCCCTCCCTCTCTCTTTCCCTGTGAAACAAACACACTAAGTTGTTATTATGAACAGTGTTGGGGGAAACAACCAATCACCTCACACTGGAAGAAGTTAAGCAACACTAAAGCTACCCTTAACAAAAAGTATAGTTTACTGAAATAAAGATACTTTCAAAGGAAGTTCACTACATCCAAACTACTTTGTGAAAAAAATGTCATAGACTATAAATTGCAAAAACAGATCACTCAGATGTGTAATGTAGCCTATTAAACACAAAAACTGTTTCAAGTAGGAATTGTGCAAGTTTGATGTCAAAAAAGAGTTATTGTCTACTTCACCTATATTTTATTAAAATGTTTGCTAAAATAGTAGTATGTAGTTCCAGTAGTTAGCTACACCACTACATGGTAAAAAAGTAATTAACTACAGAAAACACTACCAAGATTTGAATATAGTTCAACTACCACCAAGCTACTACTGCAAAATGGAATTAAATGACTAGCTGAACTACATGTAGTTAACTACTCCCCAACACTGATCATGGAGTATTTACCAACCAGCTCAGCACCTCCTTCATAGTCTTTCTGTCTTCCTGTCTCTGGGGGGAAATGCTTGAGGCTTGTGTCATTTCCTACTAGCAGAGCCAGAAAAGGGCTTCTGAATCCTTCTGTCTGATGTCACACCAGGGTCCTGACAACATGGCCCCTATATGTTCATACATTACATCAGACAGTGTGACGATAGCTGTAGAATATCTTGATGGAACCTCTGCATTGATTCCACATCTTGTGCCAATACGCTCTATGTGCTCTGGAATGTAGTGAGTTACTGTAAATCAATTCAAATCAAACTTTATTTGTCACATGCGCCGAATACAAGAACATGGGAATGGTGAAATACATCTAACTAGATCTAACAAAGACACAGCATTCTGTAGTGTGACAGTGTGGATAATTTGTTACTTATCATTGTTGGTATAGTAGGACTAACCTCAAGCTTAACCAAATGTATTATGGTATTCAGCACATCAGAATTTCCGTGGTCTGTTTTCATTCACCTGACCGTGAAATGCTTACTTACAAGCCCTTAACCAACAATGCAGTTCAAGAAGAGTTAAGAAAATATTTACCAAGTAGACTAAAGTAAAAAATAATAAAAAGTAACACAATAAAATAACAATAACGAGGCTATTTACAGGGGGTACCGGTACCGAGTCAATGTGCAAGTGTCACGTCCTGACCAGTAAAAGGGGTTATTTGTCATTGTAGTTTGGTCAGGGCGTGGCAGGGGGTGTTTGTTTTGTGTGTTTCGGGGGTTTTCGTTTATGTTCTATGTTATCTATTTCTATGTGTTTATCTAGTTGTCTATTTCTGTGTTGGGTTTTTGGCAATGACCTCCAATTAGAGGCAGCTGGTTGTCTCTAATCGGAGGCCAAATTTAGTTGGGTTTGTTTTCTCTTGTGTTTTGTGGGTGGTTATTTTCTGTATAGCCTGTGTGCCTTATGGAACTGTTTTTCGTCATACGTTTATTTTGTTTAAGTGTTTTCATCAAATAAATTAAGTATGAGCACTTTACCCGCTGCGCCTTGGTCCTATCCTTACGACAACTATGACAGAACCAAACACCAAACAAGGACCAAGCAGCGGGGATTGGAGCACCAAACAAGGACCAAGCAGCGGGGATTGGAGCACCAAACAAGGACCAAGCAGCGGGGATTGGAGCACCAAACAAGGACCAAGCAGCGGGGATTGGAGCACCAAACAAGGACCAAGCAGCGGGGATTGGAGCACCAAACAAGGACCAAGCAGCGGGGATTGGAGCACCAAACAAGGACCAAGCAGCGGGGATTGGAGCACCAAACAAGGACCAAGCAGCGGGGATTGGAGCACCAAACAAGGACCAAGCAGCGGGGATTGGAGCACCGAAGAGAAGGATGGACGTGGGAGGCAGATGACGTTTCTGGGAGAGGACACTAAGGGAACTAGAGGAGGTGTTGTCGTGCCCTCTCCATGACTGTTTTGGTGTGTTTGGACCATGATAGTTTGTTGGTGGTCTGTAGTGTTGATCCTGCTCTAGGATGTACAGCTACTAGGCTGTATGATGATGAGAGGGAGGAAGGTTACACTAGATAGACACCTCACCTTTTTCTCCCATTCTTCTGTCTATCTATCTGAGGGGGAGAGCAGTGCTGTGTGTGTGTGTGTGTGCGTGTGTTTGTCTCCTGGGCACACATTGGAATTCTGACCTTTTAAAAAAGCAGCCCGCTTCCCTCCCTTCTCCACCTCCTCCCTCTTTTTCTCTCTCTTCATTACATCAGGTCTGACTAATAAACAACACACTGTTTAGAGAGACCGCTCCCTTACTGTCATTGAAAAAACATTGGTATCCATTGACATGAACGTGGGCTTGAGTTTGTGTGGGACAGGGAGTAGCAGCCCTCCCTGTAGCTCTGAGATTGGACAGCGAGATGCCCTTATTTGAACTAACTTTCTCTCCTCTCCTCCTTGCACACACATACTGTACACACAGAGTGTCTCTCACATACCCTTCACTATGGCTGCAAGTTGTCATTTAAACAGGTTCAGGAACACCATGTTCATAAGGGGGGGGACAGGCTAGAGCTGCCGCTTTCAAGGAGCGGGACTCTAATCCAGACGCTTATAAGTAATAAGTACGCCCACCGACAAACCATCAAACAGGCAAAGCGTCAATACAGGACTAAGACTGAATCCTACTACACCTGCTCTGACGCTCGTCGGATGTGGCAGAGCTTGCAAACTATTATGGATAACAAAGGGAAACCCAGCCACGAGCTTCCCAGTGACGCGAGCCAACCAGACGGGCTAAATGTCTTTTTATGCTCGCTTTCGAGGCAAGCAACACTGAAGCATGCATGAGAGCATCAGCTGTTCTGGACGACTGTGTGATCACGCTCTCTGTAGCCAATGTGAGCAAGACATTTAAACAAGTCAACATTCACAAGGCCGCGGGGGCAGACGGATTACCAGGACATGTACTCAGAGCATGCGCTGACCAAATGGCAAGTATCTTCACTGATATTTTCAACCTTTCCCTGAATGAGTCTGTAAAACCTACATGTTTCAAGCAGACCACCATAGTCCCTGTGCCCAAGAAAGCTAAGGTAACCTGCCTAAATGACTACCGCCCATAGCACTTACGTCAGTAGCCTTGAAGTGCTATGAAAGGCTGGTCATGGCTCACATCAACACCATCATCCCGGAAACCCTAGACCCACTCCATTTCACATACCGCCCCAACGCAATCTCAATTGTACTCTACACTTCCCTTTCCCACCTGGACTTAAAGAACACCTATGTGAGAATGCTATTCATTGACTACAGCTCAGTTCAACACCATAGTGCCCTCAAATCTCATCTCTAAGCTAAGGATCCTGGGACTAAACACCTCCCTCTGCAACTGGATCCTGGACTTGCTGACGGGCCGCCCCAAGGTGGTAAGGGTAGGTAACAACACATCCGCCACACTGATCTTCTACACGGGGGCCCCTCAAGGGTGCGTGCTTAGTCCCCTCTTGTACTCCCTGCTCACCCCCGACTGCGTGGCCACAACGGGGGTAGGTCTGATCACCGACAACAATGAGACAGCCTATAGGGAGGAGGTCAGAGATCTGGCAGTGTGGTGCCAGGACAACAACCTCTCCCTCAACGTGAGCAAGACAAAGGAGATGATCGTGGACTACAGGAAAAGGAGAGCCAAATATTTTTTACATTTACATTTTTAGTCATTTAGCAGACGCTCTTATCCAGAGCGACTTACAGTAGTGAATGCATACATTTCATACTCCCCCATTCTCATCGACGTGGTAGTGGAGCAGGTTGAACCTACTGCTACTCACTGTTTATTATTATGCAAAGTCACTTTACCCCTACCTACATGTAAAAATTACCTTGACTAACCTGTACCCCCACACATTGACTCGGTACCAGTACCCCCTGTATATTAAGGGATCCTGAGTAGCGCAGCGGTCTAAGGCAGTGCATCACAGTGCTAGAGGCATCACTACAGACCCAGGTTCGATCCCGGACTATATCACAACCGACCGTGATCGGGAATCCCATAGGGCGACGCACAATTGGCCCTGCGTCGTCTGGGTTAAGTTTGGCTGGGGCAGGCCATCATTGTAAATAAGAATTTGTTCTTAACTGACTTGTCTAGTTAAATAAAGGTTAAATGAAAAAAATATAGCCTCTTATTGTTAGTTTGTGTAACTCTATTTTCTTAAAACTGCATTGTTGGTTAAGGGCTTGTAAGTAAGCATTTCACGGTAAGGTCTACACTTGTTGTATTCGGAGCATTTGACAAATACATTTTGATTTGATTAGATTTGACACACACTGTCAGCATCTCAGTTAATATGTGTTAATCCAGGACAGATGGGAGGGTGCTTCTCCCATGAAAACAAAATATTTAGATTTCCCAGATTTCCTTTCTGTGTCTGAAGCTATGATAGGCCGGGTTGGACCAAAGCCCACACTAGAAGGTTTAGTGGGAGCTGGCCTGAGAATCCTTATGTGTGTACGTGCCTGTATGTCTATGAGGGAATGTGTCAGCTCTCCTCACTCATTTACCCACCCTGATCTCCAAACACTGAATACAACCTCCAGCTGGGTGTGTTGTGAAAAGAGAGACACTATTACTTCTGTGCGTTGGGTGATGAATGTGCTTCAGCTGTGGTGTGGCTAGCCAATAGGGTTCTACACTGTGTTCATTGTGACGTTACTCACTCTATGACCTGTTCTTTCCCTTTTTAGAAAAAATTAAAAGAATACTGAATGTAAACTCTCGTCTTCCTTCTCTCTCTCTCTCTCTCTCTCTCTCTCTCTCTCTCCTCTCTCTCTCCTCTCTCTCCCCTCTCTTCTCTCTCTCTCTCTCTCTCTCTCTCTCCTCTCTCTCTCTCTCTCTCTCCTCTCTCTCTCTCTCTCTCTCTCTCTCTCTCCTCTCTCTCTCTCCCCTCTCTCTCTCCCCTCTCTCTCTCCTCTCTCTCCCCTCTCTTCTCTCTCTCCCCTCTCAGCAACATGGCCAGTGCCCTGGCCAATGCGATGTGTGAGCGCTGTAAGAGTGGCTTTGCCCCGGCGGAGAAGATCGTCAACAGTAACGGGGAGCTGTACCATGAGGGATGCTTCGTCTGTGCTCAGTGCTTCCAACAGTTCTCTGAGGGTCTCTTCTATGAGGTGACATTCACTTACTGTACCCCTCTTACCATCAGACCCTCTCTCCTCTCTACCATCAGACCCTCTCTCCTCTCTCCTCTCTACCATCAGACCCTCTCTCCTCTCTCTACCATCAGACCCTCTCCTCTCTCTACCATCAGACCCTCTCCTCTCTCTACCATCAGACCCTCTCTCCTCTCTACCATCAGACCCTCTCTCCTCTCTCCTCTCTACCATCAGACCCTCTCTCTCTACCATCAGACCCTCTCTCCTCTCTACCATAAGACCCTCTCTCCTCTCTCCTCTCTACCATCAGACCCTCTCTCCTCTCTACCATCAGACCCTCTCTCCTCTCTACCATCAGACTCTCTCTCCTCTCTCCCTCTCTACCATCAGACCCTCTCTCCTCTCTACCATCAGACCCTCTCTCCTCTCTCCCTCTCTACCATCAGACCCTCTCTCCTCTCTCCCTCTCTACCATCAGAACCTCTCTCCTCTCTACCATCAGACCCTCTCTCCTCTCTACCATCAGACCCTCTCTCCTCTCTCCCTCTCTACCATCAGACCCTCTCCCCTCTCTCCCTCTCTACCATCAGACCCTCTCTCCTCTCTCCCTCTCTACCATCAGAACCTCTCTCCTCTCTACCATCAGAACCTCTCTCCTCTCTACCATCAGACCCTCTCTCCTCTCTACCATCAGACCCTCTCTCCACTCTCCTCTCTATGATCAGACCCTCTCTCCTCTCTCCTCTCTCCCATCAGACCCTCTCTCCTCTCTACCATCAGACCCTCTCTCCTCTACCATCAGACCCTCTCTCCTCTCTCTACCATCAGACCCTCTCCTCTCTACCATCAGACCCTCTCTCCTCTCTCCCTCTCTACCATCAGACCCTCTCTCCTCTCTACCATCAGACCCTCTCTCCTCTCTACCATCAGACCCTCTCTCCTCTCTACCATCAGACCCTCTCTCCTCTCTACCATCAGACCCTCTCTCCTCTCTACCATCAGACCCTCTCTCCTCTCTCCTCTCTACCATCAGACCCTCTCTCCTCTCTCCCTCTCTACCATCAGACCCTCTCTCCTCTCTAACATCAGACCCTCTCTCCTCTCTCTAACATCAGACCCTCTCTCCCTCTCCCTCTCTACCATCAGACCCTCTCTCCTCTCTCCCTCTCTACCATCAGAACCTCTCTCCTCTCTACCATCAGACCCTCTCTCCTCTCTACCATCAGACCCTCTCTCCTCTCTACGATCAGACCCTCTCTCCTCTCTCCTCTCTCCCATCAGACCCTCTCTCCTCTCTCCCATCAGACCC